>NW_020946146.1:0-6829 GCF_900497805.2 Vombatus ursinus
AGGAAACTCTGTAACCTTTGAAGACATCAGCTCATTAACTTTCATAGACACCATGTGTGCATATCTGTCATAAAGAGAAAACTTCCTCCCAACTCTGTGAACTGCTTCAGTTTTAAAGGTGAGAGAAATTATCATTTCTCCATAAAAATGTAAACTAGGTTTAGGCTCGTGCATGATCTTTAACTAGCTCTATTAGTATAATCGAAATACAACCTAGATAGTGGATGCATCCGTGGCATTGTTCTATCTCCTTGTTGTCACAATGGAAAGTGGTTATTTTGGGTACTGATGACACCTTCTTAAGTTGTGAGGGTCCCTGGACAATAGTCATTCCTCATAAGTTTGATACCACGTTGATTATGATAGAGCGGTCATAGCTAGTTCATACATCATTGACATGCCTCCTCGAGGTGTGGGATTAGAAAGAAGGCCGTAGACTAGAGCAGGGGTGGGGAGCTGGCAGCCCCAAGGCTACATGTGATCTCTTAGGTCTCCGAGTTTTACAGAACAAATTCTTTTATTGAGGGGATTTGTTCTGTGAAGTTTGGATTCAGTCAAAGGGCTGCACTTGAGGACCTAGAGGGCCACATATGGCCTTGAGGTCGCAAATTTTCCTCCCCTGGACTAGAGAAAAGAACAAGAGATGGTCAGATATACGTGAATTCTAGTATTCTGAGCAAAAATCTACTGTATCAGGACCTCCATTGAACTATTCATCCTCATGGATGACTGAAAGCAAGGAAATAGCTGAACAGTATGGTATTTCTAGGCCAAGTTAAGAGCTATAGGAACATGAGAAAGCAGCTGTGGAGACACTAAGGAGTTCCAGGGAAAAAAAAGGTGGAGGGTGGACCAAGCAAAGGACCCCCTCCCCCAGGCCCCCCAAAATAAAGGTATTCTAAACACACACACACACAAACACATAAACACACACCCCAATAATCTAGATAGTTCAGGTGAAAGCCTTGGACTTCAACAGACGCTTGGATCCAGCCCTGGAGTCAGGAGGACTCAAGTTCAAATCCAGTCTCAGACACTTACTAGCTGTGTGACCCTGGGAAAGTCACTTAACACTGATTGCCTTAAAAAAAAAGATACTTGGATTAATCAATCAATCAATCAATCAGTCAGTCAACAAGCCAGGCATTTGGTGTCAGGCTCAGTGATGGGATACAAAGACAAATAAAAGTGAAAGTCGGGCTTACATTCCATTGATGGAGACAACATCCACATACTGTATATAGGTAAATACAAAATAGGTGATTTGATGAGGAAGGCATTAGCATCTGGGAGGGTAAGGAAGAGCTTTATGGCATATAAAGTGAATCCATTAGAAACTCTGATGGAGCTCCGATGTACTACAGAGATGATTCGACTTGTCAAAACCTTTCAGAATCACTGGAAGAAAACAACAGTTGGTCCTTGCCTGATGACTTTGGGAGGACATTGGCTCTATGGGGTCCACTGTGTGGTGACCTACCAAGAAAAACAGCCTGCCAACTGAAGCCCAGATATTTGGAAATCAACTCATTTCTTTCAATGCCCAAATAAAGAAGGTGGCTGTCTTTCTCAACCCTGAAGCTTGTAAAGGAAAAATCAGAAATCTTCTTAAGAAGAATGCTGCCCTAATTTTACAATTATCTGGCATGGTTGGGACTGTATTTGAGACAGATCACAAGGGACAATCCAAGAAATTTCTAGAATTTGGGGAAGACTGGGGTGAGTGGAACGTGAACTGTGTCTTAAAGGAGAATAGGAATTCTGGGAGGCAGTGGTGAGAGGGAATACCTTCCAGGTAGAGGGGACAGCCAGTACAAAGACATAGAGTTGGGAATGGAACGGTGTATATGGGGAAGAGTAAGAAGGCCAGGTTGATGTTGGGACCATGGAAGGAAATAAAAGTCCCATAAGCCTGCTAAGATAGGTTGAGCTTAAGTATCTTAAGGCTTTAAAATAAGGAATTTATATTTTATCCTACAAGGCAATGAGGAATTAATGAGGTTTAATAAAAGGAAGAAGTGACATGGTCACTTGTGTTAGGTGACATGGTCAGGCCTGTGTTAGGACAATCACTATAGCAGCTATGTGGAGGATGGATTGGAGTGGGGATAAACCTGAGGCAGAGAGACAAATAAGGATGGCAGTACAGTAGTACATCTGTGAAGAGGTGAGGCCCTGAACTAAGAGCTTTTGTGGAAGAGGTCTAGGGGCAACTTAGATTAGAGATCCCGTGGCTATAAAATACAATATTATTTTGCACCTGCTTGGCTCTGTGGTGTGATTCAATGAGAAACTGAAGGTAACACTGAGGTTATGTGCCTGGGTGACTGGGAAGGATGGCAGTGCCCTCTACATTAATACACTATGGAAGTTCATAAGAAGGGAAGTTATTGGCAGAAACATGATATTTTGAACATGTTGAGTTTGAAAATATCCAATAAGCAGTTGGCGATGTGGAGCTCAGGAGAGAGACTGAGGCTGGATATGTGGATGGGGAAGTAACATTCAGAGAGATGATAATTAAATTCTTTATTTCACTTTGCTAGAGTCAACCTTGCATCTGTTTTTTTTTTTAAACTAACAGATTAGCTTTAAACATTTTGAAAAGCCGTTTCCCTAACTGCACATAAACCTTGCCCATAATATTTTTAAAAGCTCTAGCATATGTTTTAATGGTGGTGTAATCCCTGTGTCAGAGACATCTGGGACATAAAGGGGCAAGTTACCTTAAAAGTATTTCACTCACACCTGGAAAGCTGGGGAAAATAACTTTCCTGGACCAGGTAGCTTCTGCCTTCTTGGACAACATGCAAAGAAAAGTAATCAAAATCTGTTTTATCACAAATAGAGAAGAATCAGAGATGATAACAGTCCAATATCCCACCTACAAGATCCTGGAAGTAACCTACAGCTCCTGAATCCAACAAGGCTTAGTTCTTAAAGAGATTGTTTGTTGTTAGATGCAGGCAAAACAGCTACTTCCACATGCCTCCAAGTCCTCTCCCCAGCCCTTCCTGGCCAGATGTGCTAAGTCTTCCCATATAGTATATGTGTTACTGGCAGCAGTATCAGTCAGGTATAGGCACAGATTCTAACTCTTTCCTACTCTAAGTTAGCTCAGTGACCTTGGGTCAGTCACTTAAATGTTTTCTGTGGGCTTGGGTCCTCGTATATAAGATAATGGATGAGTTTAAGCTATATGGTTTCTAAGATGTGTGATTTTCTTTTTGCTAAAAAGGTACCATAGACAATGAAATAATATAAAATATTATGGCAAGTTTCTCTGATAAAGGGAGGAAGAAAGGAGGAAGGATAGGAAGGAAAGGAGGGAAGGAAGGAAAGAAAGAACGAAGTATTCATTAAATGCGTACTGTATGTTAGGTGCAGTACCAAACGTTTAAAATATTATCTCATTTGAACCTGCCAACAACTCTGGTAGGTAGGTGCTATTGTTATCCTCATTAAATGGCTGAGGAAACTGAGTTTAAATGATTTGCCCAGGGTCACACTGCAACTAAATTTCAGGGGCCAGATTTGAACTTAGGTCTTCTCAATTTCAGGCACAGGGCTCTATCCACTGTGCAACCCAGCTGTCTTAGCAACTACATTGTACAGTTGTCCAGGACTTGGGTGAAACTCCAAAACCTGGTGGTGTGGACAGGGCCTGCCTGGTCCTGAGAACAGAATCCCAGACTAGATTCCTCCCTGAAGGATGTGAAGTTTCTCCATCTGGGCTCTTCCTCTCTCTGAGACCTCCCCCTGAAGTAGGTTCTCCTGGCATCCTATCCCCCTCCCCACCCACTCACCCCGACTCTAGCGCTCAGCCCACCACAGGCCTCAGGAATTGTTTGGACTGAATTCTGCCCAGGGTCCCTCTCCTGAAGTTGGACTCTGGGCAGTAGCACCTTGCCGGACCCCACCTGGAATGCCCTGAGACTACTCTCCCTGCTAGACTAGGTCTGGGCTGGACCAGCTGGGAGCTGACTCAGGCTGGGAGAGCTGCCCTGAACCGACCCAGAATTCTACCAGACTGCTCCTCCTAGAACCGGGCCCAGGCAGCTGGCCAAGAGTCTGGGGAAGGCTCAGTCTGGGCTTGGGGCATTTAGGATGAGTTCATGGAATTCCTTGCTCGAGTCAAATAGTCAAACACAGAGAATGCTGTGTCAGAATGCACCAGTCTCTCTCCACTAAAAAGGGGAAGAGAATTAGCATTTATGAAGTATCTGCTTTACAAATATTATCCAATTGGAACCTCACAACAGCCCTATGAAGCTGATGCTATTAAAATCTTCATTTTATGGTTGAGGAAACTGAAGCAAATGGAGGTTAAATGACTTGCCCAGGGTCATACTACTAGTAAGTGTCTGAGACTGGATTTGAACTGAAGTCTTCCTGACTCCAGGCTCAATACTTTATCCACTGTGCCACCAAGCTTCCTACTAAAACCATAATCTCATGAGCTCCCACCAATGTGTTTACCCATAATACTCAGTTGTTGTTCAGTCATGTGCAACACTTTGTGACCCTATTTGGTATTTTCTTGGCAAAGATACTGGAGTGGTTTGCCATTTCCTTCTCCAGCTCATTTTGCAGATGAGGAAACTGAGGCAAACAGGGTTAAGTGACTTACCAGGGTCACAAGTGTCTGATGACAGATTTGAACTCAGGTTTCCCTGACTCCTGGCCCAGAGCTCTCTATCTGCTGTGCCACCAAGCTGTAAGTAGGTGCTTACTAAATGTTTACTGTTTACTGTCTGACTGAATGATTAACTAGGTCCTTAGTAAACGTGTGTTGACTTGACTTGATTTTCACCAGATGTTTGTGATCACCCTTTTCTATAATATGGCTAGAGCAATATTGACCTGAATGACACTTGGAACATTTAGTTACTACAGACACTCAGGAAGTGACCATTTTTTCTTACTCCCAAGACAAGAAAGAAAGGCAGCCTGAAGAAGTGGATAGAGTATGAAAGACAGAGATTTGTTCCAGCTTTCTTTTTTCCTTTTTTTTGGAGGTAATCAAAGTTAATTGACTTGCCTAGGGTTATACAACTAGTATGTATCTGAGGCTGGATTTGAACTCAGGTCCTCTTGACTCTAGGGTTGGTACTCTATCCACTGTGCCACCTAGCTGCTCCAAGCCTGGCTTCTTTTAAGTGACCCTGAACAAGTCACTTATCCTAGAGGATGGGCTGGAATTTGCACATCAGGAATTCCATATATTCAGGAAGTCACGGATCTGGCCAAAAAAAGGGGGGACCAAGATAAAACCCCTAATTTAGGTGGAGATTGTGTGATGACAGGGAAGAAACTGGAATTGAAGCAAGATTTCCAATGAAGGAGTTTTGACTCCCCACCCAGGTCATTCTTTTTCCTTCTCCAAAGAGGAAATCAAAGCTGTCAATTCTCCTTTACCTGACAGGTGAGAAAATTCAGTAGCGGGAGAACATGAGGACACAAATCTATTCTGTTTTACGCACAGTATCCTTGCTTTTTCTACCAGTCAGTAATAATCAACCACTTAGCTTTTAATATGAAGCAGACTCGGAGATGTTAAAATATTATGGCAGGATGGAAAGGGGCAGTAAAATGTGGAACTTCACAGGTCGTATGTCATTAAGTCCAACACTGAGTGGTTTAACAACATTTTTATACTTTTTAAAAATAAATTATTTCAGTCCTACTGACTTTATCTGAAAATGGAAAATGCAAAAAGAGTGTGTTTCAAAATGAAAGGTTAGAAAAATAAAGGAAGGAAAGCAAAAACTAAAAGTTTGCTAGTTTGCAGTTTATTTTTTGAACCTTTGAAGTTCTAGATTCTGGCTGATATACTCCATCTGTAAATAAGTGAAATGGAAAAAAAAAGTTTGAATGCTGAGAAATTGAAAGACACTCATTTTTAAAGTTTTGCATCACACCGTGACTTTCATATTTAAGACTGATAGGTTTTGAATAGACTTTGAATGTCATCTTCTTTCTCTTCCAGGTAAAATGCCATTTTCTTGGATAATTCTCACAATGGAAAAATGTATAGAGAAACAGCAAACCCATGCATATTAAGCTACATAAACGTCAATGTTAAATATTAACAATATGAAAATATATAGAAAATACAGCAAATGCATATATATTAAGTTATATAAACTTCAATATTAAACATTAATAATATTAAAATATATAGAAAATATAGCAAACAAATCTATGTAAATTAAGTTACATAACCTTCAATATTCTTCTCTCCCTAAGTATTAATAATATAGTTGTATTTATCGAATGACAGCACTATGGTTGATAACTGTAACTCTAGTAGACAGGTTGGTAGTCCAGTGGATTAATTAGAGTGCTGGATCTAGAGTCAGGAAGACCTGACTTCAACTTCTGACCTAAATACTTACAAGCTGTGTGACCTTGGGTACTTGACCCTCGGCCTCAATTTCCTCCTCTGTAAAATGGGCATATTAATAGCATATACTTCACAGAGTTGTTGTGAGGATGAAATGAGATAATACTTATAAAACTCTACAAAAACCTTAAAGCACTCTAAAATCCGTTAAAGATTTGTCACCCACCTTTCTTAGTGAGTTGTAAGTATATTAGTTGCCTTTAAAATATTATTTTTCAGGTACAATTTGGGTTCTATTCCTTTATTTGTTCACTCAACAAAAATTCATGAGATACATATAGCACTAGATGCTTAGGGGGGGCAGAAATTTTATATAAAATACAGCCTTTGCTCTCATGGAATTTACCCTCTAGTAGGAAGAGAAGACAAATCATAGATAACTATAGTGTCAAATACATAATAAGTGCATTAGAAAGTTGCAAA
>NW_020946147.1:0-5647 GCF_900497805.2 Vombatus ursinus
CTATAGTGTCAAATACATAATAAGTGCATTAGAAAGTTGCAAAACTAAGTGGCATGTGAGAAGGTGGTTACCAATGAGGGAATCAGAGAAGTCTTCTTGGAGGAGAAGGCATTTGATCAGGGTTTTGAAGAATGGGAAAATATTCAACAAAAGGCAAAAAGGAACGGCACAAGCTGGTTTTTATTTGTGTGAGGAACTCTCTGGTGTGAAAGATAGAATAAAGTTTAGCCCAGTTTGGTTGTAATTTAGAGTGTATAGGAAGAAGAGGTGAGATGGAGAGAAGCACTAATTCACGTCTGCTCTCAAGTATCAGGATTTTAAACTTTATTTAGCAGGCAAAAGGAAGCCACTGAAGACTATTGAGCAGAAGAGTTACATGACCAGACTCAATCAAGCAAAAGGAGATTATCAATCACCTACTATGTTCAGGAATTGTGTCAAATCCTGGAGATACAAAGGCAAAAATGAAACAATCCTTGCCCTCAAGGAGCTTACATTCTGACAGAGGAAAGAACAGGTGCATATTCTACATACAAGGTAGATGGACAGATAGATCAGCTGGTAGTTGAGAGAGAGGCAGACAAATAGAGCATTGATTAAGTGCTTAACAACATGCCAAACTCTGTGCTAAGAACCTGGGATACAAATGAAAGAAAACAAGATAATTCCTGACTACTCTCAACCTGCATTTTATTTTATTTTTAATTTACAGAATAAAATAAGCATTTCTATAATATAGTATAATAAAAAATTGCACATGAAACTGCAAATCTATTAAGTACAACTTGCTATTCTTTTAAAATATAAAATATAGTTATCATATAAATGTCTTTTTTTTCCTTCCCCCTCTCAAGAGACGGCTACCACTAGACACAAATATGTGTGTGTATACACACATACGTGTATATTTATACATATATGCATATGTGTATATATATATGTAGAATCATTCTATACATATTTCTATTTATCAGTTCTTTCTCTGGATGCAGATAGCATCCTCCTTCATACGTCCTATGTAGTTAATTTGGGTATTTATAATAGTCAAAATGCCTTAGTTGCTCAAAGTTGTCCTTAAAACAATATTGCTGCCACTGTATACAATGTTCTCTTGGTTCTGTTCATTTCACTCTTTATTATTTCATGCAACATGCATTTTAATGGAAGAAGATAGCACATAAAAAGGGAACTGGAAATTGGGAGCTACTTTCTTGGAGGCAAGGCTGACAAGGAGGTTGAACAGTCTGGGCAGTGAATGAGAAGGGGATTAAGTGAGTATAGCCAGGCATCCCTGAAAATGGCAACACTGGCCAGGGACTGGCACGTGGATGTAAGGTGACCCTGGTACTAACACCTGTGGGGATAAGGGGAAGGCTCCTGCAGAAGGTGATGCTTGAACCATGTAGCTACTAGATTGTAAGCTCCGTAAGGGTAGGGAATGTCTTTTGCCTCTTTTTGTAACTCCAGTGCTTAGCACAGTGCCTGGAATACAGTGAGTGATTAATAAATGTTTATTAATTTGATTGATTTGAGTATTGAAAAAAAGAGAGAGATTTCTAAAAACAAAAGTGAGGAAGAAAAGAATTCCAAGAATGGAAACAGTCAATGAAAAGCCATCAAGATGGAAGATGGAGTGTCACGTGTAAGGAACAGCAAGTTGGCCAATAGGCCTGGGTTGTACAGTGTGTAAGGGGTAATGGGGAGTAATGGGTAAGAATACCAGCAAGGTAGGGAGGGGGCCTCTGAAGTCCCTTCTTGAAGCTTCCATCTTTTCCATAATGCCCAAGGCCTTAGTGGAATGCATTGAGGCCACCCCACAGAATTGAACAACGTTGGCTGGAAGACGTGCAGCACAAGAAAGACCCCTGGTCAGCTTTGCACAGGGTGGCCCCAGTAGAGCCATTGGTGACCCATCGCACCTGGAGCAAAGACTCAGGACAAAAGGCCCGACCTTTCCAATATCACTGACAAGGGCTCAGCAATCCCATCTGTCAGTTCTTTCAGCACTGGATGTAGTTCATCTGGCCCAGGCGACTTGAATTCATTCAAGGCAGCTCATTGCTCTTTTATGGTTTCCTAAAATATGTCTAGGTTAAGGACAATTCTTTGCAGAGAAAAAAATAATTGAATAAATGTGGCTTTTCTGTGTTACCAGTTATCCCAGCTGCCCCCAAGCAATGATACTGTCCCTTCTTTGATTCTTATTTTTCTTCCAGTATGGCAAAAAAAATAAATAAATAAATTTAAAAACTTTTTGACATCCTTTAGCTTTTCTCTCCCTGACCTAAGTCCATCCTGAGCTTTAGCATTCGTGGCACTAAATTTATAGATTTATGCTACACTCCTCTTTTCCTTTACCTGACTTTTTTTCATCTTCCACATATTGTGTATATTCTTTTTAAAATCTAAGTTGGTTGATGAGTTTTCTGTGCTTTCACATCAGTCTCTTCAAACAAATCCCACTCTTCCATCTTTCCTCTAAAGCCTTTGCAATATGGTTTTCTAGAATCTAGTGCACATGTCAAAATAGGCCCATACTCCCTGTCCTTTATTGCAAACGTGAGTCCATCATTTCCATCTCAGCAACCAATTCCTTCCAGATGGTTAGAATGAGATCCAGAATAGAATTTTTCCTTTGTTCCTTCTTGACCTTTTGAAGGATGAAATTATCACTAAAACAAAAAAAAAGTTATTAGCTGCTATGCTTTCAGCAAAGAGAGCTATCTGGGCAATTGAAGTCCTTCCCCCGTGTCTCTCCCCACCATTACTATTAAATATGCTTCCGTTTGGCTTATGAGCTGTTTCCCAAATTCCTCAACTCTTTCCTCCTTCTGTTCAAGTGGTCTGTAGTATATTCCAGTGACAAAATCACTTCTCTTTCTCCCTCCTTTAATCTTCACCCAGATAATCTCTGCCATGCTTTCCCTTCTCTGGTTCCTGTATTTAACATAAGCATACCAATGCTATTAGGTGGTGTTGGATAGAACACTAGGCCTGTAGTCTGGAAGACCAGAGTTCAAATCTAGCCTTGGACCTTTATTAGCTGTGTGACCCTGGCTAAGTCATTTAACCTCTGTTTGCCTCAGTTTCTCAACTGGAAAATGAGGATGATAACAGCACCTACCTTGCAGGATTATTTTGATGATCAAATGAGATATTTGTAAAGTGCTTAGTACCATGCCTGGCACATAGTAGGTACCATTTCAATGTTTATTTCCATTGCTTGCCTTCTTCCTTTTACCTATCCCGTTTCTTTTCAATAAGTTATACCCACCCAAAGACGTAGTTCACTCATAGCTTCTAGCTAATCAAGTGTCAGTGATGCCTATAAGCTCAAAAATGCCCCCTTTGGATTCGATCTCTAGTTCCACTACTTTGATGAATAAACTTTGTTGTCGTTGTTGGTTTTGGGTTTTTTTTTTTTTTGGTTTTTTTTTCTTTTTTTTAGGCAATGGAGTTAAGTGACTTGCCCAGGGTCACACAGCTAGTAAGTGTTATGTGTCTAAGGCCAGATTTGAACTCAGGTCCTCCTGAATCCAGGGCTGGTGCTCTATCCACTAGGCCACCTAGCTGCCCCGATGATAAACTTTGATCGTTTGTCTATAAACCTTTGAGGTCATGGATGTTACTGCTGGCTTCTTTCTTTTATTTATCTCCTGTGAATTGTGGTGTCTTTCTGTTGATTCTGAGATATAAATATATATCTTTAGATACAGATGACAGAGATAAAAAATATATGGACATTTGTTATGATGGTTGCAGAGGTAATAAATGTATAGGTTGGAATCATCTCTTAATTCACTGGTTGGATATATGTATATGTAGTGAGAGAGCGACCAGAGGTCAGGACTCTTCATCGAGTTTTTCCTCTTTATTGTATTGTTTAATGGCCAGTCCACATTCACTATTCATACAAGAAGAAAGGTTTGGAAAACCAAGAAGAAATCATTTAGCAAAAAATACCCAGGCAATAAACTTCAGGTCATAGATCCCTACTGCACTGTCTATACAAAAAAGGGTTGTCACTCTGGGCAAGAGGGTGATAATGACAGCTTTAAGAGAAAGTAGGAAGACAATAAAAATAATTTGTTTCAGCAAAGGAACATTATCTGAAGAATTCTGGGAATCCCGGTAAGGCCTGGTCCCTATTGATAAGGCTTTTTTCTTTGTCCTCTTCCCATCTTTTTCCTGTCTTTTTCTGTCTCGGCCTTGTCCATCTGTCTCTTTTCCAGTAGCCCCAGTCCTGAGAATCCAGCTTCCCCTTCTCTGCCCCTTTATTGATGCATCTGTGTATGCTGGAATCCAAAGCACACTTAAACAAATGGTTTGCCAAGGCAAAGTTCTTTGCCATTAAAACAGTGCTGTTTACAACAAAATTAGCTTTTTGGTTGCCCAGAAAAACGACTTGACTTTTTATCTACCTCAAATGGTAATGTTATATAATGATTAAGACAAATAGGGTCTAGGGGAGAAAGGTGTTTCATAATAACTAGGACAAAAAGCAACAAGTCCCTTTATTTTTATGTCCAAATATATCCCTGTCTCATTTGATAATGTTTAGTAGAAATCAATTCCTGTTGAGGCCGAGTAGGAAGGTAAATCACTTGAGCACTGAACTGGAAGTCAGAAGGTTGGATTCAGGTATAGGTTCTGTTAACAAATAGCTGTATAAATTTGGAAAAGTCACTTCAGTCCTCTCTATCTTTTTCCTCATCTACAAAACAAGGAAGTCAGCCCTCCTGAGGTTCCCCCTAACTTTAAATTTTGATGTTAAATTTAGATATACTGATTCAACCTTACAACCGCAGTGAACTTTTGAAATCAGTAAAATGTTTTATAGCTTGGTGATGAAAACACAAAACACAACATTTTTTTTTATAGGAGAGTGATGGATTTAAGTATTATCTTTCATTCTGTGGAGAACACCTTCCTAAGGGAAAATCTTTAAGACTTGAGAAAGTAAAGATAGATAATACAGTATTTATACAGAATGCTTTTTTCTACAAGTACATTGATAAACCAAAGTACACAATGCATTTACATTTTATTTGGTTACTTTAGTTAGTTGTTTTTTACACTTTGATCTAGCTGCTTGAAAATTTAACAACTGACTTAAAATTCAAAATGTATGAACATAAGCTTTTTTTTTTTTAAAGAAGGCAAGCCCCTTGAGGACAAGCACAGTTACATTTCTGTCTCTGTATGCACAGAGCCTAGCATAATGCCTGGCATATACTTAAATATATACTTCACATCACTGATTCCGTCTGAGAAAAACAGCTTCAGCTATACCCATTTTGTGGAATTTTGACTTTTATTTCTGCCCAATATATGGTATGTGCCTCCTTAAAACAGCAGTAATGCTCTTTAATACAATTAGACAGAAAAAAAGGACTGTCTGGTGGTAGGTAATAATTACATGAAAAAAAAATATTTTCTAAAGGCCAATAAATGAGGTGGTAAGAACCTCAGTCGACACTGAACTGCAGGGAAACTTTTAGGGAGAAAAAATGCTTTAAAAACCTTATTATATGGGTATCATATTGCTTGCCTTCTCAATGGGTGGGGGAGGGGCCAGGGGGAAGAAGAGAATTTGAAACTCAAAAATTTTTAAAATGAATGTTTAAAAATAAAATAATCTCCCTTA
>NW_020946148.1:0-5637 GCF_900497805.2 Vombatus ursinus
CTATAGTGTCAAATACATAATAAGTGCATTAGAAAGTTGCAAAACTAAGTGGCATGTGAGAAGGTGGTTACCAATGAGGGAATCAGAGAAGTCTTCTTGGAGGAGAAGGCATTTGATCAGGGTTTTGAAGAATGGGAAAATATTCAACAAAAGGCAAAAAGGAACGGCACAAGCTGCTTTTTATTTGTGTGAGGAACTCTCTGGTGTGAAAGATAGAATAAAGTTTAGCCCAGTTTGGTTGTAATTTAGAGTGTATAGGAAGAAGAGGTGAGATGGAGAGAAGCACTAATTCACGTCTGCTCTCAAGTATCAGGATTTTAAACTTTATTTAGCAGGCAAAAGGGAGCCACTGAAGACTATTGAGCAGAAGAGTTACATGACCAGACTCAATCAAGCAAAAGGAGATTATCAATCACCTACTATGTTCAGGAATTGTGTCAAATCCTGGGGATACAAAGGCAAAAATGAAACAATCCTTGCCCTCAAGGAGCTTACATTCTGACAGAGGAAAGAACAGGTGCATATTCTACATACAAGGTAGATGGACAGATAGATCAGCTGGTAGTTGAGAGAGAGGCAGACAAATAGAGCATTGATTAAGTGCTTAACAACATGCCAAACTCTGTGCTAAGAACCTGGGATACAAATGAAAGAAAACAAGATAATTCCTGACTACTCTCAACCTGCATTTTATTTTATTTTTAATTTACAGAATAAAATAAGCATTTCTATAATATAGTATAATAAAAAAATGCACATGAAACTGCAAATCTATTAAGTACAACTTGCTATTCTTTTAAAACATAAAATATAGTTATCATATAAATGTCTTTTTTTCCTTCCCCCTCTCAAGAGACGGCTACCACTAGACACAAATATGTGTGTGTATACACACATACGTGTATATTTATACATATATGCATATGTGTATATATATATGTAGAATCATTCTATACATATTTCTATTTATCAGTTCTTTCTCTGGATGCAGATAGCATCCTCCTTCATACGTCCTATGTAGTTAATTTGGGTATTTATAATAGTCAAAATGCCTTAGTTGCTCAAAGTTGTCCTTAAAACAATATTGCTGCCACTGTATACAATGTTCTCTTGGTTCTGTTCATTTCACTCTTTATTATTTCATGCAACATGCATTTTAATGGAAGAAGATAGCACATAAAAAGGGAACTGGAAATTGGGAGCTACTTTCTTGGAGGCAAGGCTGACAAGGAGGTTGAACAGTCTGGGCAGTGAATGAGAAGGGGATTAAGTGAGTATAGCCAGGCATCCCTGAAAATGGCAACACTGGCCAGGGACTGGCACGTGGATGTAAGGTGACCCTGGTACTAACACCTGTGGGGATAAGGGGAAGGCTCCTGCAGAAGGTGATGCTTGAACCATGTAGCTACTAGATTGTAAGCTCCGTAAGGGTAGGGAATGTCTTTTGCCTCTTTTTGTAACTCCAGTGCTTAGCACAGTGCCTGGAACACAGTGAGTGATTAATAAATGTTTATTAATTTGATTGATTTGAGTATTGAAAAAAAGAGAGAGATTTCTAAAAACAAAAGTGAGGAAGAAAAGAATTCCAAGAATGGAAACAGTCAATGAAAAGCCATCAAGATGGAAGATGGAGTGTCACGTGTAAGGAACAGCAAGTTGGCCAATAGGCCTGGGTTGTACAGTGTGTAAGGGGTAATGGGGAGTAATGGGTAAGAATACCAGCGAGGTAGGGAGGGGACCTCTGAAGTCCCTTCTTGAAGCTTCCATCTTTTCCATAATGACCAAGGCCTTGGTGGAATGCATTGAGGCCACCCCACAGAATTGAACAACGTTGGCTGGAAGACGTGCAGCACAAGAAAGACCCCTGGTCAGCTTTGCACAGGGTGGCCCCAGTAGAGCCATTGGTGACCCATCGCACCTGGAGCAAAGACTCAGGACAAAAGGCCCGACCTTTCCAATATCACTGACAAGGGCTCAGCAATCCCATCTGTCAGTTCTTTCAGCACTGGATGTAGTTCATCTGGCCCAGGCGACTTGAATTCATTCAAGGCAGCTCATTGCTCTTTTATGGTTTCCTAAAATATGTCTAGGTTAAGGACAATTCTTTGCAGAGAAAAAAATAATTGAATAAATGTGGCTTTTCTGTGTTACCAGTTATCCCATCTGCCCCCAAGCAATGATACTGTCCCTTCTTTGATTCTTATTTTTCTTCCAGTATGGCAAAAAAAATAAATAAATAAATTTAAAAACTTTTTGACATCCTTTAGCTTTTCTCTCCCTGACCTAAGTCCATCCTGAGCTTTAGCATTCGTGGCACTAAATTTATAGATTTATGCTACACTCCTCTTTTCCTTTACCTGACTTTTTTTCATCTTCCACATATTGTGTATATTCTTTTTAAAATCTAAGTTGGTTGATGAGTTTTCTGTGCTTTCACATCAGTCTCTTCAAACAAATCCCACTCTTCCATCTTTCCTCTAAAGCCTTTGCAATATGGTTTTCTAGAATCTAGTGCACATGTCAAAATAGGCCCATACTCCCTGTCCTTTATTGCAAACGTGAGTCCATCATTTCCATCTCAGCAACCAATTCCTTCCAGATGGTTAGAATGAGATCCAGAATAGAATTTTTCCTTTGTTCCTTCTTGACCTTTTGAAGGATGAAATTATCACTAAAACAAAAAAAAGTTATTAGCCGCTATGCTTTCAGCAAAGAGAGCTATCTGGGCAATTGAAGTCCTTCCCCCGTGTCTCTCCCCACCATTACTATTAAATATGCTTCCGTTTGGCTTATGAGCTGTTTCCCAAATTCCTCAACTCTTTCCTCCTTCTGTTCGAGTGGTCTGTAGTATATTCCAGTGACAAAATCACTTCTCTTTCTCCCTCCTTTAATCTTCACCCAGATAATCTCTGCCATGCTTTCCCTTCTCTGGTTCCTGTATTTAACATAAGCATACCAATGCTATTAGGTGGTGATGGATAGAACACTAGGCCTGTAGTCTGGAAGACCAGAGTTCAAATCTAGCCTCGGACCTTTATTAGCTGTGTGACCCTGGCTAAGTCATTTAACCTCTGTTTGCCTCAGTTTCTCAACTGGAAAATGAGGATGATAACAGCACCTACCTTGCAGGATTATGTTGATGATCAAATGAGATATTTGTAAAGTGCTTAGTACCATGCCTGGTACATAGTAGGTACCATTTCAATGTTTATTTCCATTGCTTGCCTTCTTCCTTTTACCTATCCCGTTTCTTTTCAATAAGTTATACCCATCCAAAGACGTAGTTCACTCATAGCTTCTAGCTAATCAAGTGTCAGTGATGCCTATAAGCTCAAAAATGCCCCCTTTGGATTAGATCTCTAGTTCCACTACTTTGATGAATAAACTTTGTCGTTGTTGTTGGTTTTGGGTTTTTTTTTTTGGTTTGGTTTTTTTTTTAGGCAATGGAGTTAAGTGACTTGCCCAGGGTCACACAGCTAGTAAGTGTTATGTGTCTAAGGCCAGATTTGAACTCAGGTCCTCCTGAATCCAGGGCTGGTGCTCTATCCACTAGGCCACCTAGCTGCCCCGATGATAAACTTTGATCGTTTGTCTATAAACCTTTGAGGTCATGGATGTTACTGCTGGCTTCTTTCTTTTATTTATCTCCTGTGAATTGTGGTGTCTTTCTGTTGATTCTGAGATATAAATATATATCTTTAGATACAGATGACAGAGATAAAAAATATATGGACATTTGTTATGATGGTTGCAGAGGTAATAAATGTATAGGTTGGAATCATCTCTTAATTCACTGGTTGGATATATGTATATGTAGTGAGAGAGCGACCAGAGGTCAGGACTCTTCATCGAGTTTTTCCTCTTTATTGTATTGTTTAATGGCCAGTCCACATTCACTATTCATACAAGAAGAAAGGTTTGGAAAACCAAGAAGAAATCATTTAGCAAAAAATACCCAGGCAATAAACTTCAGGTCATAGATCCCTACTGCACTGTCTATACAAAAAAGGGTTGTTACTCTGGGCAAGAGGGTGATAATGACAGCTTTAAGAGAAAGTAGGAAGACAATAAAAATATTTGTTTCAGCAAAGGAACATTATCTGAAGAATTCTGGGAATCCCGGTAAGGCCTGGTCCCTATTGATAAGGCTTTTTTCTTTGTCCTCTTCCCATCTTTTTCCTGTCTTTTTCTGTCTCGGCCTTGTCCATCTGTCTCTTTTCCAGTAGCCCTAGTCCTGAGAATCCAGCTTCCCCTTCTCTGCCCCTTTATTGATGCATCTGTGTATGCTGGAGTCCAAAGCACACTTAAACAAATGGTTTGCCAAGGCAAAGTTCTTTGCCATTAAAACAGTGCTGTTTACAACAAAATTAGCTTTTTGGTTGCCCAGAAAAACAACTTGACTTTTTATCTACCTCAAATGGTAATGTTATATAATGATTAAGACAAATAGGGTCTAGGGGAGAAAGGTGTTTCATAATAACTAGGACAAAAAGCAACAAGTCCCTTTATTTTTCTGTCCAAATATATCCCTGTCTCATTTGATAATGTTTAGTAGAAATCAATTCCTGTTGAGGCCGAGTAGGAAGGTAAATCACTTGAGCACTGAACTGGAAGTCAGAAGGTTGGATTCAGGTATAGGTTCTGTTAACAAATAGCTGTATAAATTTGGAAAAGTCACTTCAGTCCTCTCTATCTTTTTGCTCATCTACAAAACAAGGAAGTCAGCCCTCCTGAGGTTCCCCCTAACTTTAAATTTTGATGTTAAATTTAGATATACTGATTCAACCTTACAACCGCAGTGAACTTTTGAAATCAGTAAAATGTTTTATAGCTTGGTGATGAAAACACAAAACACAACATTTTTTTTATAGGAGAGTGATGGATTTAAGTATTATCTTTCATTCTGTGGAGAACACCTTCCTAAGGGAAAATCTTTAAGACTTGAGAAAGTAAAGATAGATAATACAGTATTTATACAGAATGCTTTTTTCTACAAGTACATTGATAAACCAAAGTACACAATGCATTTACATTTTATTTGGTTACTTTAGTTAGTTGTTTTTTACACTTTGATCTAGCTGCTTGAAAATTTAACAACTGACTTAAAATTCAAAATGTATGAACATAAGCTTTTTTTTTTTTAAAGAAGGCAAGCCCCTTGAGGACAAGCACAGTTACATTTCTGTCTCTGTATGCACAGAGCCTAGCATAATGCCTGGCATATACTTAAATATATACTTCACATCACTGATTCCGTCTGAGAAAAACAGCTTCAGCTATACCCATTTTGTGGAATTTTGACTTTTATTTCTGCCCAATATATGGTATGTGCCTCCTTAAAACAGCAGTAATGCTCTTTAATACAATTAGACAGAAAAAAAGGACTGTCTGGTGGTAGGTAATAATTACATGAAAAAAAAATATTTTCTAAAGGCCAATAAATGAGGTGGTAAGAACCTCAGTCGACACTGAACTGCAGGGAAACTTTTAGGGAGAAAAAATGCTTTAAAAACCTTATTATATGGGTATCATATTGCTTGCCTTCTCAATGGGTGGGGGAGGGGCCAGGGGGAAGAAGAGAATTTGAAATTCAAAAATTTTTAAAATGAATGTTTAAAAATAAAATAATCTCCCTTA
>NW_020946149.1:0-6880 GCF_900497805.2 Vombatus ursinus
AGGAAACTCTGTAACCTTTGAAGACATCAGCTCATTAACTTTCATAGCCACCATGTGTGCATATCTGTCATAAAGAGAAAACTTCCTCCCAACTCTGTGAACTGCTTCAGTTTTAAAGGTGAGAGAAATTATCATTTCTCCATAAAAATGTAAACTAGGTTTAGGCTCGTGCATGATCTTTAACTAGCTCTATTAGTATAATCGAAATACAACCTAGATAGTGGATGCATCCGTGGCATTGTTCTATCTCCTTGTTGTCACAATGGAAAGTGGTTATTTTGGGTACTGATGACACCTTCTTAAGTTGTGAGGGTCCCTGGACAATAGTCATTCCTCATAAGTTTGATACCACGTTGATTATGATAGAGCGGTCATAGCTAGTTCATACATCATTGACATGCCTCCTCGAGGTGTGGGATTAGAAAGAAGGCCGTAGACTAGAGCAGGGGTGGGGAGCTGGCAGCCCCAAGGCTACATGTGATCTCTTAGGTCTCCGAGTTTTACAGAACAAATTCTTTTATTGAGGGGATTTGTTCTGTGAAGTTTGGATTCAGTCAAAGGGCTGCACTTGAGGACCTAGAGGGCCACATATGGCCTTGAGGTCGCAAATTTTCCTCCCCTGGACTAGAGAAAAGAACAAGAGATGGTCAGATATACGTGAATTCTAGTATTCTGAGCAAAAATCTACTGTATCAGGACCTCCATTGAACTATTCATCCTCATGGATGACTGAAAGCAAGGAAATAGCTGAACAGTATGGTATTTCTAGGCCAAGTTAAGAGCTATAGGAACATGAGAAAGCAGCTGTGGAGACACTAAGGAGTTCCAGGGAAAAAAAAGGTGGAGGGTGGACCAAGCAAAGGACCCCCTCCCCCAGGCCCCCCAAAATAAAGGTATTCTAAACACACACACACACAAACACATAAACACACACCCCAATAATCTAGATAGTTCAGGTGAAAGCCTTGGACTTCAACAGACGCTTGGATCCAGCCCTGGAGTCAGGAGGACTCAAGTTCAAATCCAGTCTCAGACACTTACTAGCTGTGTGACCCTGGGAAAGTCACTTAACACTGATTGCCTTAAAAAAAAAAGATACTTGGATTAATCAATCAATCAATCAATCAATCAGTCAGTCAACAAGCCAGGCATTTGGTGTCAGGCTCAGTGATGGGATACAAAGACAAATAAAAGTGAAAGTCGGGCTTACATTCCATTGATGGAGACAACATCCACATACTGTATATAGGTAAATACAAAATAGGTGATTTGATGAGGAAGGCATTAGCATCTGGGAGGGTAAGGAAGAGCTTTATGGCATATAAAGTGAATCCATTAGAAACTCTGATGGAGCTCCGATGTACTACAGAGATGATTCGACTTGTCAAAACCTTTCAGAATCACTGGAAGAAAACAACAGTTGGTCCTTGCCTGATGACTTTGGGAGGACATTGGCTCTATGGGGTCCACTGTGTGGTGACCTACCAAGAAAAACAGCCTGCCAACTGAAGCCCAGATATTTGGAAATCAACTCATTTCTTTCAATGCCCAAATAAAGAAGGTGGCTGTCTTTCTCAACCCTGAAGCTTGTAAAGGAAAAATCAGAAATCTTCTTAAGAAGAATGCTGCCCTAATTTTACAATTATCTGGCATGGTTGGGACTGTATTTGAGACAGATCACAAGGGACAATCCAAGAAATTTCTAGAATTTGGGGAAGACTGGGGTGAGTGGAACGTGAACTGTGTCTTAAAGGAGAATAGGAATTCTGGGAGGCAGTGGTGAGAGGGAATACCTTCCAGGTAGAGGGGACAGCCAGTACAAAGACATAGAGTTGGGAATGGAACGGTGTATATGGGGAAGAGTAAGAAGGCCAGGTTGATGTTGGGACCATGGAAGGAAATAAAAGTCCCATAAGCCTGCTAAGATAGGTTGAGCTTAAGTATCTTAAGGCTTTAAAATAAGGAATTTATATTTTATCCTACAAGGCAATGAGGAATTAATGAGGTTTAATAAAAGGAAGAAGTGACATGGTCACTTGTGTTAGGTGACATGGTCAGGCCTGTGTTAGGACAATCACTATAGCAGCTATGTGGAGGATGGATTGGAGTGGGGATAAACCTGAGGCAGAGAGACAAATAAGGACGGCAGTACAGTAGTACATCTGTGAAGAGGTGAGGCCCTGAACTAAGAGCTTTTGTGGAAGAGGTCTAGGGGCAACTTAGATTAGAGATCCCGTGGCTATAAAATACAATATTATTTTGCACCTGCTTGGCTCTGTGGTGTGATTCAATGAGAAACTGAAGGTAACACTGAGGTTATGTGCCTGGGTGACTGGGAAGGATGGCAGTGCCCTCTACATTAATACACTATGGAAGTTCATAAGAAGGGAAGTTATTGGCAGAAACATGATATTTTGAACATGTTGAGTTTGAAAATATCCAATAAGCAGTTGGCGATGTGGAGCTCAGGAGAGAGACTGAGGCTGGATATGTGGATGGGGAAGTAACATTCAGAGAGATGATAATTAAATTCTTTATTTCACTTTGCTAGAGTCAACCTTGCATCTGTTTTTTTTTTAAACTAACAGATTAGCTTTAAACATTTTGAAAAGCCGTTTCCCTAACTGCACATAAACCTTGCCCATAATATTTTTAAAAGCTCTAGCATATGTTTTAATGGTGGTGTAATCCCTGTGTCAGAGACATCTGGGACATAAAGGGGCAAGTTACCTTAAAAGTATTTCACTCACACCTGGAAAGCTGGGGAAAATAACTTTCCTGGACCAGGTAGCTTCTGCCTTCTTGGACAACATGCAAAGAAAAGTAATCAAAATCTGTTTTATCACAAATAGAGAAGAATCAGAGATGATAACAGTCCAATATCCCACCTACAAGATCCTGGAAGTAACCTACAGCTCCTGAATCCAACAAGGCTTAGTTCTTAAAGAGATTGTTTGTTGTTAGATGCAGGCAAAACAGCTACTTCCACATGCCTCCAAGTCCTCTCCCCAGCCCTTCCTAGCCAGATGTGCTAAGTCTTCCCATATAGTATATGTGTTACTGGCAGCAGTATCAGTCAGGTATAGGCACAGATTCTAACTCTTTCCTACTCTAAGTTAGCTCAGTGACCTTGGGTCAGTCACTTAAATGTTTTCTGTGGGCTTGGGTCCTCGTATATAAGATAATGGATGAGTTTGAGCTATATGGTTTCTAAGATGTGTGATTTTCTTTTTGCTAAAAAGGTACCATAGACAATGAAATAATATAAAATATTATGGCAAGTTTCTCTGATAAAGGGAGGAAGAAAGGAGGAAGGATAGGAAGGAAAGGAGGGAAGGAAGGAAAGAAAGAACGAAGTATTCATTAAATGCGTACTGTATGTTAGGTGCAGTACCAAACGTTTAAAATATTATCTCATTTGAACCTGCCAACAACTCTGGTAGGTAGGTGCTATTGTTATCCTCATTAAATGGCTGAGGAAACTGAGTTTAAATGATTTGCCCAGGGTCACACTGCAACTAAATTTCAGGGGCCAGATTTGAACTTAGGTCTTCTCAATTTCAGGCACAGGGCTCTATCCACTGTGCAACCCAGCTGTCTTAGCAACTACATTGTACAGTTGTCCAGGACTTGGGTGAAACTCCAAAACCTGGTGGTGTGGACAGGGCCTGCCTGGTCCTGAGAACAGAATCCCAGACTAGATTCCTCCCTGAAGGATGTGAAGTTTCTCCATCTGGGCTCTTCCTCTCTCTGAGACCTCCCCCTGAAGTAGGTTCTCCTGGCATCCTATCCCCCTCCCCACCCACTCACCCCGACTCTAGCGCTCAGCCCACCACAGGCCTCAGGAATTGTTTGGACTGAATTCTGCCCAGGGTCCCTCTCCTGAAGTTGGACTCTGGGCAGTAGCACCTTGCCGGACCCCACCTGGAATGCCCTGAGACTACTCTCCCTGCTAGACTAGGTCTGGGCTGGACCAGCTGGGAGCTGACTCAGGCTGGGAGAGCTGCCCTGAACCGACCCAGAATTCTACCAGACTGCTCCTCCTAGAACCGGGCCCAGGCAGCTGGCCAAGAGTCTGGGGAAGGCTCAGTCTGGGCTTGGGGCATTTAGGATGAGTTCATGGAATTCCTTGCTCGAGTCAAATAGTCAAACACAGAGAATGCTGTGTCAGAATGCACCAGTCTCTCTCCACTAAAAAGGGGAAGAGAATTAGCATTTATGAAGTATCTGCTTTACAAATATTATCCAATTGGAACCTCACAACAGCCCTATGAAGCTGATGCTATTAAAATCTTCATTTTATGGTTGAGGAAACTGAAGCAAATGGAGGTTAAATAACTTGCCCAGGGTCATACTACTAGTAAGTGTCTGAGACTGGATTTGAACTGAAGTCTTCCTGACTCCAGGCTCAATACTTTATCCACTGTGCCACCAAGCTTCCTACTAAAACCACAATCTCATGAGCTCCCACCAATGTGTTTACCCATAATACTCAGTTGTTGTTCAGTCATGTGCAACACTTTGTGACCCTATTTGGTATTTTCTTGGCAAAGATACTGGAGTGGTTTGCCATTTCCTTCTCCAGCTCATTTTGCAGATGAGGAAACTGAGGCAAACAGGGTTAAGTGACTTACCAGGGTCACAAGTGTCTGATGACAGATTTGAACTCAGGTTTCCCTGACTCCTGGCCCAGAGCTCTCTATCTGCTGTGCCACCAAGCTGTAAGTAGGTGCTTACTAAATGTTTACTGTTTACTGTCTGACTGAATGATTAACTAGGTCCTTAGTAAACGTGTGTTGACTTGACTTGATTTTCACCAGATGTTTGTGATCACCCTTTTCTATAATATGGCTAGAGCAATATTGACCTGAATGACACTTGGAACATTTAGTTACTACAGACACTCAGGAAGTGACCATTTTTTCTTACTCCCAAGACAAGAAAGAAAGGCAGCCTGAAGAAGTGGATAGAGTATGAAAGACAGAGATTTGTTCCAGCTTTCTTTTTTCCTTTTTTTTGGAGGTAATCAAAGTTAATTGACTTGCCTAGGGTTATACAACTAGTATGTATCTGAGGCTGGATTTGAACTCAGGTCCTCTTGACTCTAGGGTTGGTACTCTATCCACTGTGCCACCTAGCTGCTCCAAGCCTGGCTTCTTTTAAGTGACCCTGAACAAGTCACTTATCCTAGAGGATGGGCTGGAATTTGCACATCAGGAATTCCATATATTCAGGAAGTCACGGATCTGGCCAAAAAAAGGGGGGACCAAGATAAAACCCCTAATTTAGGTGGAGATTGTGTGATGACAGGGAAGAAACTGGAATTGAAGCAAGATTTCCAATGAAGGAGTTTTGACTCCCCACCCAGGTCATTCTTTTTCCTTCTCCAAAGAGGAAATCAAAGCTGTCAATTCTCCTTTACCTGACAGGTGAGAAAATTCAGTAGCGGGAGAACATGAGGACACAAATCTATTCTGTTTTACCCACGGTATCCTTGCTTTTTCTACCAGTCAGTAATAATCAACCACTTAGCTTTTAATATGAAGCAGACCCGGAGATGTTAATAATCAACCACTTAGCTTTTAATATGAAGCAGACTCGGAGATGTTAAAATATTATGGCAGGATGGAAAGGGGCAGTAAAATGTGGAACTTCACAGGTCGTATGTCATTAAGTCCAACACTGAGTGGTTTAACAACATTTTTATACTTTTTAAAAATAAATTATTTCAGTCCTACTGACTTTATCTGAAAATGGAAAATGCAAAAAGAGTGTGTTTCAAAATGAAAGGTTAGAAAAATAAAGGAAGGAAAGCAAAAACTAAAAGTTTGCTAGTTTGCAGTTTATTTTTTGAACCTTTGAAGTTCTAGATTCTGGCTGATATACTCCATCTGTAAATAAGTGAAATGGAAAAAAAAAGTTTGAATGCTGAGAAATTGAAAGACACTCATTTTTAAAGTTTTGCATCACACCGTGACTTTCATATTTAAGACTGATAGGTTTTGAATAGACTTTGAATGTCATCTTCTTTCTCTTCCAGGTAAAATGCCATTTTCTTGGATAATTCTCACAATGGAAAAATGTATAGAGAAACAGCAAACCCATGTATATTAAGCTACATAAACGTCAATGTTAAATATTAACAATATGAAAATATATAGAAAATACAGCAAATGCATATATATTAAGTTATATAAACTTCAATATTAAACATTAATAATATTAAAATATATAGAAAATATAGCAAACAAATCTATGTAAATTAAGTTACATAACCTTCAATATTCTTCTCTCCCTAAGTATTAATAATATAGTTGTATTTATCGAATGACAGCACTATGGTTGATAACTGCAACTCTAGTAGACAGGTTGGTAGTCCAGTGGATTAATTAGAGTGCTGGATCTAGAGTCAGGAAGACCTGACTTCAACTTCTGACCTAAATACTTACAAGCTGTGTGACCTTGGGTACTTGACCCTCAGCCTCAATTTCCTCCTCTGTGAAATGGGCATATTAATAGCATATACTTCACAGAGTTGTTGTGAGGATGAAATGAGATAATACTTATAAAACTCTACAAAAACCTTAAAGCACTCTAAAATCCATTAAAGATTTGTCACCCACCTTTCTTAGTGAGTTGTAAGTATATTAGTTGCCTTTAAAATATTATTTTTCAGGTATAATTTGGGTTCTATTCCTTTATTTGTTCACTCAACAAAAATTCATGAGATACATATAGCACTAGATGCTTAGGGGGGGCAGAAATTTTATATAAAATACAGCCTTTGCTCTCATGGAATTTACCCTCTAGTAGGAAGAGAAGACAAATCATAGATAACTATAGTGTCAAATACATAATAAGTGCATTAGAAAGTTGCAAA
>NW_020946150.1:0-6952 GCF_900497805.2 Vombatus ursinus
GCCGTCCCCCGGGGAGGGAATCCGGAGACGTCCGAAGCGGAACCCACCGAGAGGAGCTCGCTCGGGGTCCGGCAATAGAACCGGACAGCTGGCGCCCGAACAGGGACCTCCGTCCCCGCCGAGCGAGGTAAGCCCCCTTAGCTAAGAGGGGAAGAGTCAGACGCCCTAGGTTTACGGGGCACCTAGAAGTAGACATGGGAAACAGAGTAGTGAAACAGTTTAAGCCGGAGGATACGGGAGTATTAGCATGTCAGATCTTTACGTTGTGTAAGAGTTCAGGCATAAAAATACATATAAAGGAGTGCAGGGCGTGGGTGGAAAAGATCCTGAAAGTCTCCCCTTGGATCGCCCATACAGGGGTAGGTCTAACGGAATGGCAAGTAGTGGGCACCCAAATGTCCTCTTTTCACCACGTGGATCCCGAGTACTTGATACCCCGGGATTTCACTTTGTACGCCACAGTGGCAGCTGCTCTGAAGCCCGAACCGCCTCCGTGCCTAGTGCCACAAGAAGTACAGACGGGGGCCTCACTATGCGGGGAGGGGGAATGGCCACCCCCCCCGGGCCCGGAGGGCCTAGAAGGGTTGGAGGAGGGACCCCCTATTTATCCATGGCGAGAGATGTGGGCGCTGCAGATCATAAACAAGCCCCACGCGCCGGCCGCGGCTGCGCTCAAAAACGAAAGTAACACCGAAGAGCCGCTGGTGTAGAAAAATCGTGCCGCGGGGCCCGCAGCTGCTGTGGCTCTCAGGCTAAGACACCACCAGTACCGGGGGCCCCCTCAGGCCCTCATCGATCTCGGCTCCATCAGGCCATTCATACCGCTTTGGAGCGAGGTGAGGCAGTAGATGAGGAGGACTTAGATCTGTTAACACAAGCTCCCTCCGCCTTCCCCGTGTTTGTACAAGTGGAGAATGGTCAGACAGTCCGAGTACGTCGACCTCTGCCTTACAAATTTATAAAGGACCTTAGGGAGGCAGTAAAGTCTCATGGCGCGGGCTCAGCCTATGTCAAACGACTACTCGCCTCCTCAGTAACAGTAGCAGCGTGGCTCCCAGGTGACTGGGAGGAGACCATGCAGGCTATACTAGATCCGGCTCTTTTCACAGCCTGGGCTGCCTACTGGCGCCGTGAGGCCAAACTTGAGGCAGAACGGCTAGCCCCAGATAACATTGATGAAACCATTAATCAACTGACAGGGTTTGGGGAGTACACAGCTATAGACGCACAATTGCGGTTGCCAGAGGAGGTGATAGCGGGAGTACAACGCTGTGGCCTCGGCGCCCTCGGAAAACTGGCCAAGGGTACCGCTCTCCCCCTCCAACAACTAAAACAGAGGGCCCAGGAAACCGCCTTACAATTTATAAGCAGGGTGCAGACCACGGCAGAGGGGAAGTTTGGCGGTGGGCCCGCCACCCAACAATTGATCATCCAGCTAGTTAAGGGAGGGCTCACCCACTCTAAGGGCATCCTGGCGACCCTACCAGCTGACCCCTCACTGGAAGAAATAATTGACAAGGCTCTGGATGAGGGCCCCCCTCAAGACTCATTACAAACGTCAATTCAGACTTTAACAGAGGTGATGTTAGCCAGGGAGAAAGGGGGAAAAGGAGAGCGGCAGGGAAAATGCTACAGCTGTGGAAAGTCCGGGCACTTTCAATCTGAGTGCCGTAGCAAAGACAAACGTTGTATAAAGTGCTTTGTTTGCGGACGCCCGGGACACATAGCGAAGCACTGTAGGATTAAGGGACTAGTCAAGGGGACCAGGCAAGGGCCGGGAAACGGCGACTGGAGCCGGAAAACCGAGGGACCGGCTCCGAGAACCACTTCTTAAATCCCTCGGCGGTTCTGACTTTGAGAGAAGGGAAGGAGTTGGAACCATGGACCACTACATCGGCTGAAGTACCCCCTAGAGATTGGCCACGTCTAATCATAGGCACCGCCCAAGCGCCACAAATTATTGTACATACTCAGGTGCTGAGCCCCCGTCAGACCACTATAACCCTTACCAACCCCCATGCATTCCCGATTCCCCTAAAAGAAGGAGAGCCCATTGCCACCGCCATCTCACTCCCCTGGCTTGATAAGAATTGGCAGGAACCGCAATACCGAAACACTTTTGTAGCTTGGACCCAAGCGATAACTACAGGCAGACCCACCATAGTGGTGGAGGTGGAAGGAAAGAGAATAAGAGGGCTCGTAGATACCGGGGCGGACGTCTCAGTCGTAGCGATGGAAGATTGGGACAGGAATTGGGAACTTTCAGAGGAGGAACTTAACCTCACAGGGGTTTCGGGGGGAACCCGAGCCAAAAAGTCCCGTAGATTCCTGAAATGGAGTCACGAGGGACAGTCAGGGAGATTCCGCCCCCTGTGCCTCCCCATCCCCACGTCATTATGGGGAAGAGATGTGTTGTCCGCCATGGGCGTCACCATTACCACCGACGCTCCGGAAAACCCCTGAGGGCCGCTGGTGGGCCGACACCCATCGCCCTAACATGGCGCACTACTGAACCCGTTTGGGTGGATCAGTGGCCCCTTACCAAGAACAAATTACAGGCCTTAGAAGAAATAGTAAGTGATCTACTTAAAGCCCAACACATTGAGCCCTCCACTAGCTCTTGGAACTCACCAATCTTTGTCATTCAAAAGAAGTCAGGGAAATGGAGAATGCTCATGGATCTGAGGAGGGTAAATGCAGTCTTAGAGCCCATGGGGGCCACCCAACCCGGACTACCAACCCCAGCCGCAGTGCCTAAGGGGTGGCCCTTAGTAGTCATTGATATTAAAGACTGCTTCTATAGCATCCCCTTGCACCCCAATGATTGTGAGCATTTCACCTTTAGTGTTCCTTCCATAAATTATCAGGAACCCCACAAGAGATATCAATTCAAAGTCCTTCCACAAGGAATGGCCAACAGTCCCACCCTATGCCAGATATTCGTAGCGCGCACACTGGCACCAGTCCGGAAGAGACACAAAGGGGCTTTGATCATCCACTACATGGATGATATCCTAGTGGCCGCACCTACCAAACCCGAGGTGTCAGAGTTGCTGGGCCAACTTACTGCTGCCCTGGCCGAACAAGGTTTGAAGGTTGCTCCGGAGAAGATACAAACTGGGCCCCCATATCACCATTTAGGGTACGAGGTCTGGGAGGACAGGGTGAGCAAGCTCCCAAACATTGACACCTCCCAGGTACGTACCCTTAATGACTTTCAAAGGCTAATTGGCGCCATTCAATGGCTCAGGAACACTGCCCCCATTACCAATAACCTCATGAGACCGTTATATAATATCCTCAAAGGGGCCTCCCAGCTCACCTCCCCACGCACGTGGTCCCCCGAAGCCCTAGAGGCCATGCGCCACATTCAAGAGATAGTGAAGGAAGCCACTGTCAGGAGGGTAGATGTCACACTGCCCTTGTATGTCACCTTGGTACACCACCATACCTTGGGGCGGGCTGCCGTTATATTCCAGGTCACGGGACCACTTCAGTGGGTCCATGCGGACCGCCCAAAAGGGAGCCTACCCAGTCGCCTTGAGGCGGATGGCCTCCTCTTACTCAAAGCCTCCTCCCTGGCACGGGTGCTTAGTGGCCAAGAACCACAACTGCTCCTCACCCAGCCCCTGCCTGCGCTACAACAACTCGCCCAGGACAGCGAACCTTGGGCTGTCTTACTCACCTCACTACCGGTTACGCAGGGCACCTTACCCCCATCTATGAGGGGGTGGGTCCAGCTGCCCCTCCGCTACCCTTCCAACCCGGTGATGCAAAACCCCGTTCTGGGGTGCAATGTCTTCACTGATGCAACAAAGAAGAATAAGGCTTCCATTTATATCCCCGATAAGCGCCTTCTCAAAGTTCTCCACACCCCCTACACCTCTGCACAGAAAAATGAACTCTTTGCGGTACGGGTGGCGCTTGCTCTCTGTGCCCAAGAACCCTTTAACTTGGTTACTGATAGTTATTATTGCTACTTTGCATTACAACACCTAGCTCTTGCAGATCTGTCTGTTTCCACCTCCACAATTAGGGAGTTGTTTCAGGATATTCAGGCCTTGCTATTATGCCGTGTACACCCTCTTTATGTACTCCACGTTCGGTCTCATCAGTCCGCCAGTGGCCCCATTTTCTCTGGTAATGATATCGCGGATTCTGCCCTCCAAGCTAATCCATTATTCCTTATGCAGGTGGACCCTCAACAAGCCCATCATGTTTTCCATTTACCTGCAAAAATGCTAGTTCGCCTTTATGGCATCACCAGGGAAGAAGCACGCCGCATAGTACAGCAATGCCGCGCCTGTGTCCCCTTCCGGCCCCCCCCCAGCCAGGCTCCCAGCAACCCCCGGGGCCTCGCACCCAATCAGATTTGGCAGATGGATGTAACCCATTTCCACTCTTCCCTCATACATGTTTGTGTTGACACCTTCTCGGGATTAATAATGGCGTCCCTCCAACCTGGGGAGGCAGCCCGGCATGTGATCGCTCACTGCCTTCACTGTTTTGCCAGTCAGGGCCTCCCACAGGTTATCAAAATCGACAATGGCCCTGCATATGCTTCCTCCGCTTTCCGATTATTTTGCCTTCGCTTTGGCATTCGGCACATTGCGGGCCTTCCTTACAACCCGACTGGGCAAGCCATCGTAGAACGGGCCAATGGGTCCCTCAAACGCACCCTTATTAAACAAAAAGGGGGAGTGCCAGGGAGGCTCACTGCCGCCCAACTGGCTCAAGCAGTGTTTACGAGGAACTTTTTAATTGAAGGAGAAGACCACATTACCCCTGCCATGAAACAATTGCTCGTGTCCTCAGAAAGTCCACCAGCGCTTCCGCTGGAGACACCAGGTGCAAAGGAATGGGTCACAGTCTGGTGGAAAGACCCTGAAGACCGGTGGCACGGCCCAAATAGGGTCCTAATAAGGGGAAAGGGGTTTATTTGTATCCAAACAGATCGTGGTCCCCAGTGGCTACCTACGAAAAACACAAGATTGTGCACCGACGAACCGACGAAGAAGGAGACACCGTCAAAAGAGGAGGCGTCGGAAGAACCGCACGGAAAAGAAAAGGAGAATGGATAAGTTGATGTTGCTCCTGGGGCTGCTTGGCAGCCTCCAGGTAACGTCCGGGGCCCATATTCCCCTACTCCGAACCACCAACTCCACACCACCCTATGTGTATTGGACAGTCATCCCAGGGTTTCCCCATGCGGCACCAGCGACATGGGTGGGTGACCCGGTGCCCCTGAGGTTGGCGGGATCAGGCTCCCTGGTCCTGGGCGGCCATAGCAGCCTTGGCCCAGTGGTCGCCAGGGTACTTAATAAGACAGTTACCTGGGAATCAAAGCATCTCCCCATATGCCTGACCAAGGCTGTCTCCGACCCGTGGTGTGCCCAGGTACAGAACATGACCATCAGAGAGACGCCACACGGGCCCCACTCCAACCTTGGTCAGGGGGATTTCTTACATATGTGGGCCATTGCAGCTAAGAATAGATCAGCAGCCTTCCAGCGCTTGCTGCAGGCTGCTGGGAGCAATTGCTCTGGGTCCAATAAGTCCAGGCCGGATGTCCCATGTAACATGAAGGACTGGCTTAATGCCACCGGCTCACTCTTTGAGAACAGTGACCCTCCATCCTCCCCATTACCCCCTTGTCATCCCACTCCTAACATGTTTGATGTTATGCAAGTATGTTCTACAGGGTATCTGGTGTGGGGACCCAAGTTTAACACAACATCGAAAACTGAGGTGTACTTCATGGATGGATTCCCCGGACCTTACTTTCCTGCCCCCGTACCACACGTGCTGCATAACGCCACCCTGCAGACGCAACTCCACCTGTGGAAGGCCGCCGCTGCTTTCGGAGAGGTCATCCACATGACGGACAATTCCGCCCCTTTAGCGGATAATGCCACGATCAACCGAGCGTGGTTTGACCGCCTCTTTAAAGAAGGATACACATGCACCGAACACCTTCACAAGGGACACTGCAACAACTTCACAATTCATACACAAACTGTCCGAAATATGGACATGTTCCTCCTCTGTGAGAATGCCACCATAACTAACACCTCCCTTGGGCTTAACGTGACTTGCCCAAATGGGGGGAAGCTCACCAACACACTCATGTCCATCAACATAACTAATGAGACCCGGGTGTTCGTGCTCACGACACCCCCTCTGACCTTCTTGCCGGTAGGAACGGACAAGCCTTTTGCCGACTCGGATTTCTTTCGGGCTGTCCTGAACCGGGGTAAGAGGGGCTTTGAAGTGACTGCTGTGGACTTCATTGGGCTAGTGGCCAGTCTGATAGAACAAGTGGAGATTAGCACCCTCTACAAGCGAGTAGGCCTAGTCGAAGATAATCTTAGGGATTTTATGCAGCTCACAACCAAGGCCTGGATTGCCCAACAAGACATTAATAAATTGGTGACCATAGAATTGTCGGCCCTTACATCGGCCGTGCAAGCCTTAGCCACCCTCATACAGGTTAACTCCGTGCTAGAGGGCCTCCCTTGCCATCATGTACTACCCAGGCCAATGTGCATGACGGCCGCCGTGCACAACGCATCCAGGGAGCTGGATGAGGCAATCCGGACCTTGAATGAGCATAGCAATATGTCTGACTATCTCAGACGCCTAGAAGATATAGTACTACAGATAAAGAATGAGACAGACCAATATAAGCAGCAGATACAAAAGGACCATGGCATTCTCCCCGAGTGGTTTAACCAGCTTGAATTGTCTAATTGGCTTAATTATGTACTGAGTATGGGAAGCATGGTTTTCTTTCTCTTGGTCATGTGTATATGCCTCCCCTGCTTGCTATCTTACGTGGTACGGCTTTGGCGTATGGTCTTAGAGCAAGTAAAAGCGGATATATTCCTGCGTAAACAAAAAGGGGGAGTTGTTAGGGGCGGTCGGCCCTAGACGCCTGAGCGGATAGGAACCT
>NW_020946151.1:0-1037 GCF_900497805.2 Vombatus ursinus
TTCAAGTGGGATTCACAAGAAGACAAAGGTATACATGTATGGTGTCACAAATGGCAAGGAAAAAATAATAGGTCCCTTTCAGTTGCTTCTAGTCCAAGCTACCATGATTCTATCTCCTTATGGCCCCAGTCCTGACTTTGCTTCCATATTCCAACTATCACACCTTGATTCAATTATTTTACAGTCTGAATCTGAGAACTCATAAAATCCAGATCTCTTTTAACATGGCACTATAGAAATAGTCAGAGGATGTGGGTTCAAATCCTACCCATTTCTGTGTAACAGATAGATACATAGATGGATAGATAGCTAGCTAGATAGATAGATAAATAGATAGATAGATAGATGGATAGATAGAATGAATACTGATAAAGCACTTAAGGGCAAGCACTGTGCTATGTACTAGGGAAATAATTACAAGCAAACTAGATAGTTCCTACCCTTAAGGAGCTTACATTTTAATAAGGGAATACAATACATAAAAAGGAACTAGAAGGGGAGAGGGGAAGGTACCCACAGAGGTAAGGTTGTTGCCAAGGAGGTGAAGTCTGGGAATGAAGCTACCTTGGAGAAGTCACTTAATTTTCCTGGGCCTCAGTTTTTTCTATAAAATGGGGGCATTGGAATTAATGATCTTCAAAGTCCTTTTTAGCTGTAGGTCTGTGATCCTGTCAACTCTTATCCCATTCACCTTCAAGTGTAACTTTTCCTTCCTGCTAATGGTTTATTGATGGCTGTTATGGTGTTGGCAACCAGGAATCAAGGTGGCATATCTGAAGGATAGACATTTCAGAGTTTGTGCCCTAGTTCTATTTTTGAATTGCTATTAAATGCTGACATTGCCACTGAAATCTTTGTTCAAGGCTTCATCATGGCATTGGGTTCTGAAAAGATTCCCAGCATAGTGTAAGTTTTCCCGAATGGGAAAACTGTCCTCTGAAAGCCAATATAGCTAAATTTGGAGGAGCTCTTCACCAGAAAGTAAGTCACATGGTTTTGTGAACTTTTTAGTTCTACCTCACTTTGTAAAATGTCAT
>NW_020946152.1:0-2217 GCF_900497805.2 Vombatus ursinus
ATTCTTTCAGATGAATTTTGTTACTATTTTCCCCAGCTTTTTAAAATAATTCTTTGGTAGTTTGATTGGTATAGCATTGAATAAGTAAATTAACTTAGGTGGAAATGTCATAGTTTTTTTTTAATATTATATTGGATTGGCCTACTCATGAGCAATTAACATTTCTCCATTTGGTTAGATCTGTCTTTATTGTGTAAAGACTATTTTTTAACTGTTCCTATAGTCCCATTGTCTTGGCAGATATGCTCCCAAGTAGATGATATGCATTTATTTTAAATGGAATTTCTCTTTCTATCTCATCTTGCTGGAATCTTTTTGGTAGAAAAAAGAAATACTGATGGTATTTGTGGAATTATTTTATATCCTGTCAAATTGCAAAAGCTGTTTATTGTTTGAACTAATTTTTTGATTATTTCTTTAGGTGCTCTAAGAATACCATCATATCATCTGTAAAGAGTGATAGTTTTGTTTCCTCATTACCTATTCTTATTCCTTAAATTTACTTTTTCTTCTCTTATAGCTACAGCTAGCATTTTTATTTTGCATTCAATATTTTATTTTCCTCAATTACATGTAAAAACAATTTTCAACATTCATTTTTAAAATTAAATTCCAATCTCCAAAAGATTCATGATGGAAAGTGCTATCCACATTCAGAGAAAAAATTATGGAGTCTGTGTGCAAATAGAAGCATAGTATTTGTTGTATTTTTTCTTCTTTTTTGTTTTGTTTCTTCTTTCTTGTGGTTCTTCCTATTGGTTCTAATTCTTCTTTACAACATGACTAATGTGAAAATATATTTAATAGGAATGTATATGTAGAGCTTATATCAGATTGTATGCCATTTTGGGGAGGGAGGAGGAGAGAGAGGGGGAGAAAAGCTTATGGAAGTGAATATTGAAAACTAAAAATTAATTTATTAATTAATAAAAAATTAAATTAAATTAAGTTCCAAATTTTCTCCCTCCCTTTGCACCTACCCCCATTGAGAAGGCAAATAACTTGATGCAGGTTATATGTGCATAATCTTGCAAAACATATTTCAATACTTGTCATGTTGTAAAATAAAACATAGATCAAAATAAAAATGCAAGAAAAATAAAGAAAGGAAAAAAGTATACTTTGATCTGAATTTAGACTTCATTAGTTCTTTCTCTGGGGATGCATAAAATTTTTCATGACAAGTCATTTAGAGTTGTCTTGGATCATTGTACTGCTAAGAATAGCTAAGTCTTTCACAGTTGGTCATCTTACTATATTGCTGTTACTGTGTACAGTGTTCTCCTGGTTCTAGTCATTTCACTTTGCATCAGTTCATGTAAGTCTCTCCAGATTTTTCTCAGAGCATCTAGCTAACAATTTCTTATATCACAATGCTATTCCATCATAATCATATGCCACAAATTACTCAGCCATTCCCCAATTAATGGACATCTTCTCAATTTCTAATTCTTTGCCATCAGAAGAGTGCTACTATGAATATTTGGGCGTAATTCCAAATCTCTCTAAAGAATGGTTGAATCAGTTCACAACTCCACCAACAGTGCATTACTGTCTCATTCAATCTTGGTCATTGTCCTCGTCTGTCCTATTAGCAAATCTAATAGGGGTGAAGTAGTACCTCAGAATCATTTTAATTTTCATTTCTCCAACGAACAGTAATTTAGAGCATCTTTTTGAATATGGCTATAGATAGCCCCAAGGCAAGACATCTACCAGAAGATTCAATGTCATCAGATTAGAATATTTCTCTGAGCGTACACAGTTGCTAACTTGAAAAAAGAGCTGAGCCAACACAAGGTTGGCAACAGTGGAGCAGAAAAGGAGTGGAAACTTTTCAGAGATTTGGTGTACAATATCACATTTACTCATTTGGGCCAGAACACTTGCAAATGTCAAGATTAGTTTGTTGAAAATAATAGGGAAATTCAAGAGCTGCTCAACAAAAATAAATAAATACATAAAACTCCACAGAATTTATCAGCAGGATTCTCAGTCTGTCTCTAAGAAGGCAACATTTAACTACATCAAAAAAAATTCAAGTGAAGCTTAGAGAGATGTAAGATTTTTAGCTCGGTAAGAAGGCAGATGAAATTCAGTTTTATCATGACAGTAAAAATCCAAAGAACTTTTATTACACCCTGAAGGCTATCTATGGGTCAAAGACCTATGGTGCATCTCACCTACTCTGTTCTGATGAAACCACATTGATTAGTA
>NW_020946153.1:0-2211 GCF_900497805.2 Vombatus ursinus
ATTCTTAACCTTTCATTCTTTCAGATGAATTTTGTTACTATTTTCCCTAGCTTTTTAAAATAATTCTTTGGTAGTTTGATTGGTATAGAATTGAATAAGTAAATTAACTTAGGTGGAAATGTCATAGTTTTTTTTTAATATTATATTGGATTGGCCTACTCATGAACAATTAACATTTCTCCATTTGGTTAGATCTGTCTTTATTGTGTAAAGACTATTTTTTAACTGTTCCTATAGTCCCATTGTCTTGGCAGATATGCTCCCAAGTAGATGATATGCATTTATTTTAAATGGAATTTCTCTTTCTATCTCATCTTGCTGGAATCTTTTTGGTAGAAAAAAGAAATACTGATGGTATTTGTGGAATTATTTTATATCCTGTCAAATTGCAAAAGTTGTTTATTGTTTGAACTAATTTTTTGGTTAATTCTTTAGGTGCTCTAAGAATACCATCATATCATCTGTAAAGAGTGATAGTTTTGTTTCCTCATTACCTATTCTTATTCCTTAAATTTATTTTTTCTTCTCTTATACCTACAGCTAGCATTTTTATTTTGCATTCAATATTTTATTTTCCTCAATTACATGTAAAAACAATTTTCAACATTCATTTTTAAAATTAAATTCCAATCTCCAAAAGATTCATGATGGAAAGTGCTATCCACATTCAGAGAAAAAATTATGGAGTCTGTGTGCAAATAGAAGCATAGTATTTGTTGTATTTTTTCTTCTTTTTTGTTTTGTTTCTTCTTTCTTGTGGTTCTTCCTATTGGTTCTAATTCTTCTTTACAACATGACTAATGTGAAAATATATTTAATAGGAATGTATATGTAGAGCTTACATCAGATTGTATGCCATTTTGGGAAGGGAGGAGGAGAGAGAGGGGGAGAAAAGCTTATGGAAGTGAATATTGAAAACTAAAAATTAATTTATTAATTAATAAAAAATTAAATTAAATTAAGTTCCAAATTTTCTCCCTCCCTTCGCACCTACCCCCATTGAGAAGGCGAATAACTTGATGCAGGTTATACGTGCATAATCTTGCAAAACATATTTCCATACTACTCATGTTGTAAAATAAAACATAGATCAAAATAAAAATGCAAGAAAAATAAACAAAGGAAAAAAGTATACTTTGATCTGAATTTAGACTTCATTAGTTCTTTCTCTGGGGATGCATAAAATTTTTCATGACAAGTCATTTAGAGTTGTCTTGGATCATTGTACTGCTAAGAATAGCTAAGTCTTTCACAGTTGGTCATCTTACTATATTGCTGTTACTGTGTACAGTGTTCTCCTGGTTCTAGTCATTTCACTTTGCATCAGTTCATGTAAGTCTCTCCAGATTTTTCTCAGAGCATCTAGCTAACAATTTCTTATATCACAATGCTATTCCATCATAATCATATGCCACAAATTGTTCAGCCATTCCCCAATTAATGGACATCTTCTCAATTTCTAATTCTTTGCCATCAGAAAAGTGCTACTATGAATATTTGGGCGTAATTCCAAATCTCTCTAAAGAATGGTTGAATCAGTTCACAACTCCACCAACAGTGCATTACTGTCTCATTCAATCTTGGTCATTGTCCTCGTCTGTCCTATTAGCAAATCTAATAGGGGTGAAGTAGTACCTCAGAATCATTTTAATTTTCATTTCTCCAACCAACAGTAATTTAGAGCATCTTTTTGAATATGGCTATAGATAGCCCCAAGGCAAGACATCTACCAGAAGATTCAATGTCATCAGATTAGAATATTTCTCTGAGCATACACAGTTGCTAACTTGAAAAAAGAGCTGAGCCAACACAAGGTTGGTAACAGTGGAGCAGAAAAGGAGTGGAAACTTTTCAGAGATTTGGTGTACAATATCACATTTACTCATTTGGGCCAGAACACTTGCAAATGTCAAGATTAGTTTGTTGAAAATAATAGGGAAATTCAAGAGCTGCTCAACAAAAATAAATAAATACATAAAACTCCACAGAATTTACCAGCAGGATTCTCAGTCTGTCTCTAAGAAGGCAACATTTAACTACATCAAAAAAAATTCAAGTGAAGCTTAGAGAGATGTAGGATTTTTAGCTCGGTAAGAAGGCAGATGAAATTCAGTTTTATCATGATAGTAAAAATCCAAAGAACTTTTATTACGCCCTGAAGGCTATCTATGGGTCAAAGACCTGTGGTGCATCTCACCTACTCTGTTCTGA
>NW_020946154.1:0-1128 GCF_900497805.2 Vombatus ursinus
CTATAGGTAATATGCAATTCATTTGGCAGTGGAATGGATTATCCATAATTATAACCCCAATACTGATAAAAATCACTGGCCCTGATTGTGCCTTCATATCACTGCCTCAAAAACAAAAAGAAAAAAAATAACCAAAAAAGAAAGAAAAATCCTGACTGAATTTGATAAGAAAGGTCTACTAAGTAGACAATGAAATAACAAATATATTTTTTATGGAAAATCTCATTCTTACTTTCAATGTAACCATTTGTAATAGCCTTTAAGATAGTGCTGAAGGACTTGGGTAGTTTGGAGATGATGGAGAAAGGTCTTTATTAGCCACTGAGAAAGAAAAGCTGCTGAACCAATGGATCTTTTAAATTGTATTATCTTCTCTTCACGGTTCTCTTCTACATAGATCATGCTATAGTCAGAACTATTCAAATCTCTCCAGTGAAGGCTTGAGGAGGGTTTGACCTACATTTCCTGGTTGTGTGGCAGTTGTGAGCAAATGGCAGCTGAAACATATGTTCTGATTGGGCAAGGCTGAGACTGTATTGCAGAGTCCTTGATGTCTCTTCTGCTTTGTATTTCTTTGACTGACTGTGACTGAACGGTGTTCCAGAGACAGATATGTCCAGCCTTGGAAGTTGTCTTTTGAATTCATAAAGTCTGGAGGTCCTAGGTCTCTTGATAAGAACAAATTGATAGCAGGAGAAATTTCTCCATCAGAGAGAATATCATTAATGGGAGAAGGACAAAATCCCTTTTTTTCTCAGAAGGCATGGATCTGGCAAGGGTTATTTGAATAGTGCAAAAATTAGATGAAACATGAAAAGCTCTTTAGCATTCCCTCAAAATGTTTTCTCTTTTATTTGTTTTAAATCTTAACCTCCCAGGCAAATAGGACTGTAATAGAATATCACTGATGTTTGTTTTAAGTCTTGTTAATATATGCTTATGAGTACTTTGGGGGGTCAAGGATTTTTTTCCTGTGCAAGAAATAAATAGCTGCCCCATTCATACCTAATTCTCATTATGCATTGAATATCTTTCTACTCCCCCTTTTCAGAAGATATTAGATAAGAGTAAAAATCTAAATATTAAATTTTTTTTTTCTGAATGAGGGGACACACTTTAAATAAAGGA
>NW_020946155.1:0-1106 GCF_900497805.2 Vombatus ursinus
CTATAGGTAATATGCAATTCATTTGGCAGTGGAATGGATTATCCATACTTATAACCCCAATACTGATAAAAATCACTGGCCCTGATTGTGCCTTCATATCGCTGCCTCAGAAACAAAAAGAAAAAAAATAACCAAAAAAGAAAAAAAAAACCCTGACTGAATTTGATAAGGAAGGTCTACTAAGTAGACAATGAAATAATAAATATATTTTTTATGGAAAATCTCATTCTTACTTTCAATGTAACCATTTGTAATAGTCTTTAAGATAGTGCTGAAGGATTTGGGTAGTTTGGGGATGATGGAGAAAGGTCTTTATTAGCCACTGAGAAAGAAAAGCTGCTGAACCAATGGATCTTTTAAATTGTATTACCTTCTCTCCATGGTTCTCTTCTACATAGATCATGCTATAGTCAGAACTATTCAAATTTCTCCAGTGAAGGCTTGAGGAGGGTTTGACCTACATTTCCTGGTTGTGTGGCAGTTGTGAGCAAATGGCAGCTGAAACATATGTTCTGATTGGGCAAGGCTGAGACTGTATTGCAGAGTCCTTGATGTCTCTTCTGCTTTGTATTTCTTTGACTGACTGTGACTGAACGGTCTTCCAGAGACAGATATGTCCAGCCTTGGAAGTTGTCTTTTGAATTCATAAAGTCTGGAGGTCCTAGGTCTCTTGATAAGAACAAATTGATAGCAGGAGAAATTTCTCCATCAGAGAGAATATCATTAATGGGAGAAGGACAAAATCCCTTTTTCCTCAGAAGGCATGGATCTGGCAAGGGTTATTTGAATAGTGCAAAAATCAGATGAAACATGAAAAGCTCTTTAGCATTCCCTCAAAATGTTTTCTCTTTTATTTGTTTTAAATCTTAACCTCCCAGGCAAATAGGACAGTAATAGAATATCACTGATGCTTGTTTTAAGTCTTGTTAATATATGCTTATGAGTACTTTGGAGGGTCAAGGATTTTTTTCCTGTGCAAGAAATAAATAGCTGCCCCATTCATACCTAATTCTCATTATGCATTGAATTTCTTTCTACTCCCCCTTTTCAGAAGATATTAGATAAGAGTAAAAATCTAAATATTAAATTTTTTTCTGAATGAGGGG
>NW_020946156.1:0-2931 GCF_900497805.2 Vombatus ursinus
AAGTCCATACTCCATCCAGACACCAGATACCTCAATACCACATAATAGACTGATGGAGTCTGAATACAGATCAAAACATTCTTGTGGGTTTTTTTAGTTTATGTTTTTTAAACAACATGACTAATATGGAAATATGTTTTGCATGACTACACATGTATAACCTATATCAAATTGTTTGCCTTCTCAATGAGAGGGGTGGGGAGGGAGGGAGGGAATTTGGAACTCAAAATTTTAAAAACAAATATTAAAAATTGTTTTTACATGTAATTGGGAGAAAATAAAATTCTAAATAAAGTAAAAACAAAAAGACTGGTGGTCAAGCTGAGGATGAAGAATGATTCCAGAAGACCAGTGATGAAGCATTCTATCCATCTTATGACAGGGAAATGTTGGATGCAGGGTGTAGAATGAAACATATTTTTAGCACAGCCAAGGAGGAGATTTGTCTTGCTTCACCATGCACACTTATTACAAGGAATTTATTTATTTTTCCAATGTGACAAAGGTAAGAGGGAAGCAAAGTAGATTTTTTAAAATTAAAAAATAAAACTTAATTTTAAAAAGAATTGGTCTAGAAGGAGTGAGGCAGAGAAGGAGAATGAGAGTGAGACAGTTATGATCAGAGAGGAGGATTTCAGGATTCATTATCTTGGAGATAACGCAGTAATGGGTGGTGTCCAGATCTAAGCTATGACCATCACTGTAGATGGCTGAGGTAGAGTGAAGATGAAGGTCATGGAAATCAATGAGTTTGATAAACTAGGAGGCCACTTTGATGCATAAATACGTAAAGCATAAATGTCTTTATGGAATTCTCCTAGTATAAAAGGCAAGAGTTGGGGTATGGAGGAAGATGTGGATCCATACACTGAACTCATTCAGACAAAGAGAAAGAGACCTGGAGGCCAAGGGATGACTGCATCAAGGATCTGTACAGAATAATATCGATAGATGGAGAGAACCTGGAAGGAGGAGAGGTTGCCAAGTGGTCGTGGGAGAGTGAAGAACTGGGAGCAGCTGTGAAGAGGTGATCAGATCTCCTCCCAGACCAAACTTGAGATTCTTCACTAATGTCAGGAAGTCAAACTTCTTGTCGGAGCTAGCCCTGGCTTTTGTTGTATTCCATCTGACAGTGAACTGGGCATAGCAAAGCAGCATTTCCTGTGTCGTACAATCACAGCAATCACAAGACCTTGGAGCTAGAAGGGATCTTACTCATCTATCTATGATACAACCCCTTGGTCAGCATAGGGATAAGGGGAGGACACAAGGTAGAAGTACCCAGTAGCCAGCGATGCAATGCCTTCCAAGGAGATTTAGGTTTTCATGAGTGCAAGAAGCTGAACACATCACAAGAGGAAGAGGTCTAAGATAAAGGGAAGCTTACTCCCTTCATCTTATCTAGGAGTTCCGGAGAGCACACTAAAGTTGAGGCAGGAGGATAGGGACTGGGGAGGAGGCAAGACTGTGATGAAAGTGGACGAGGCAGCAAGGATTGGTTAAAGGAGAAAAGGGGTTCCTCCTCAGCAAATAGTGACTCTGAATCACGGATATAGGCACTTGAGTAGCCATAGACAACCGACTCAGATGCCAAAATCCTCAGTGTTGGCTCTGCATGGGGACACTTCCTTAGTCACACAGCATCATGTTTTATAAGCCCCTCACACATCCCCATCCTCCCCTGTCCCAGCCCAAGTCTGAAGTAGAGAAGCAGAGATATACTGGAGCACTGGAGACAGGCCCCATCTGGAGATGTCCAGGCCCCCGATGAAATCTCCTTTCCCCACTCCACCCCACATTTGTATTGCCCCATAACCATTTCTAAAACCCATCAGTACAAAATTGCTGCCAAGCCCTGGACTCATAGCTCCTGTCTGCTGGCATGGCCCTCACTTCCCTCCTAACAGCAGTTGGAAGCCATTAGCCAGAGTTGGGCAGGAAATTGCTTTCTTTGTCCCTGCAATCTGTGTGGGGGGGAAAGGGAGGGGGTGTTTTTCCACTCTGAATAGGCTATTTCTTGCTCTCCTTGAGCAGGCCTCCTGTTTTCTGCACGGTTGAGATTAGATTTCTGTCTTTGATAAAAAGAGGGAGCCTTGTGACAGTGGTGTCAGAGAGGAACAAGAGTCAGAATGATCCAGTTGGGGGGAGGGGAGTAGCCTCAACTGGGGGGACATCTATACACCATCACCACCATCATCATCATCACCATAAGCTTCATCAACATTTATTCTTTTCCAAGTGCCCACAAGCCACCCAGCTCAGACTCCATGCTGTACCAGCAGAATAGAACTGTGGCATTTAGGCATCATGGCGGATGGAACACTGGACTTACAGTCAGGAGCCCTGGGTTCCCATTAGGGTTCTGATGCTGAAGTATGCCCTGAACAAATCACTTCATTTCTCTGGGCCTCGGTTTTCTCATATGTACAAAGAAGATAGTAGATGCCTTCATTACTGACCTCAGGGGGTGGTTAGAAGGAAAATCCTGATTTCATCAGTGGAGAGAAGTCCTGGTGAGGAAACACCTTCTACCACTACAGATTAGCTGCTGTTCTGCTACTCAGTCTTAGAGAGTTGCCTGGAAGACTGGGAAGCTGAGAGCCACTCTCCATCAGGCTTTCTCTGGGGATGGATAGCATTTTTTTATCATAAGCCCCTCAGAGCTGTCTTGGATCATTGTATTGCTGAGAATAGCTAAGTCATTCACAGTTCTTCATCAAACAATATTACTGCATACAAGGTTCTCCTGGTTATACTCATTTTACTTTGTATCAGTTCATTTAAATTTTTCCAGGTTTTTCTGCTCATCATTTCTTATCACACAATAGTATTATATTATACTTATAGACCACAATTTCTTCAGCCATTCCCCAATTGATGGGCACCCCCTCAGTTTCCAATTCTTTGCCACCATTAAAAGAGCTGCTATAA
>NW_020946157.1:0-1987 GCF_900497805.2 Vombatus ursinus
CCCTCCCTTTCCCCCCCACACAGATTGCAGGGACAAAGAAAGCAATTTCCTGCCCAACTCTGGCTAATGGCTTCCAACTGCTGTTAGGAGGGAAGTGAGGGCCATGCCAGCAGACAGGAGCTATGAGTCCAGGGCTTGGCAGCAATTTTGTACTGATGGGTTTTAGAAATGGTTATGGGGCAATACAAATGTGGGGTGGAGTGGGGAAAGGAGATTTCATCGGGGGCCTGGACATCTCCAGATGGGGCCTGTCTCCAGTGCTCCAGTATATCTCTGCTTCTCTACTTCAGACTTGGGCTGGGACAGGGGAGGATGGGGATGTGTGAGGGGCTTATAAAACATGATGCTGTGTGACTAAGGAAGTGTCCCCATGCAGAGCCAACACTGAGGATTTTGGCATCTGAGTCGGTTGTCTATGGCTACTCAAGTGCCTATATCCGTGATTCAGAGTCACTATTTGCTGAGGAGGAACCCCTTTTCTCCTTTAACCAATCCTTGCTGCCTCGTCCACTTTCATCACAGTCTTGCCTCCTCCCCAGTCCCTATCCTCCTGCCTCAACTTTAGTGTGCTCTCCGGAACTCCTAGATAAGATGAAGGGAGTAAGCTTCCCTTTATCTTAGACCTCTTCCTCTTGTGATGTGTTCAGCTTCTTGCACTCATGAAAACCTAAATCTCCTTGGAAGGCATTGCATCGCTGGCTACTGGGTACTTCTACCTTGTGTCCTCCCCTTATCCCTATGCTGACCAAGGGGTTGTATCATAGATAGATGAGTAAGATCCCTTCTAGCTCCAAGGTCTTGTGATTGCTGTGATTGTACGACACAGGAAATGCTGCTTTGCTATGCCCAGTTCACTGTCAGATGGAATACAACAAAAGCCAGGGCTAGCTCCGACAAGAAGTTTGACTTCCTGACATTAGTGAAGAATCTCAAGTTTGGTCTGGGAGGAGATCTGATCACCTCTTCACAGCTGCTCCCAGTTCTTCACTCTCCCACGACCACTTGGCAACCTCTCCTCCTTCCAGGTTCTCTCCATCTATCGATATTATTCTGTACAGATCCTTGATGCAGTCATCCCTTGGCCTCCAGGTCTCTTTCTCTTTGTCTGAATGAGTTCAGTGTATGGATCCACATCTTCCTCCATACCCCAACTCTTGCCTTTTATACTAGGAGAATTCCATAAAGACATTTATGCTTTACGTATTTATGCATCAAAGTGGCCTCCTAGTTTATCAAACTCATTGATTTCCATGACCTTCATCTTCACTCTACCTCAGCCATCTACAGTGATGGTCATAGCTTAGATCTGGACACCACCCATTACTGCGTTATCTCCAAGATAATGAATCCTGAAATCCTCCTCTCTGATCATAACTGTCTCACTCTCATTCTCCTTCTCTGCCTCACTCCTTCTAGACCAATTCTTTTTAAAATTAAGTTTTATTTTTTAATTTTAAAAAATCTACTTTGCTTCCCTCTTACCTTTGTCACATTGGAAAAATAAATAAATTCCTTGTAATAAGTGTGCATGGTGAAGCAAGACAAATCTCCTCCTTGGCTGTGCTAAAAATATGTTTCATTCTACACCCTGCATCCAACATTTCCCTGTCATAAGATGGATAGAATGCTTCATCACTGGTCTTCTGGAATCATTCTTCATCCTCAGCTTGACCACCAGTCTTTTTGTTTTTACTTTATTTAGAATTTTATTTTCTCCCAATTACATGTAAAAACAATTTTTAATATTTGTTTTTAAAATTTTGAGTTCCAAATTCCCTCCCTCCCTCCCCACCCCTCTCATTGAGAAGGCAAACAATTTGATATAGGTTATACATGTGTAGTCATGCAAAACATATTTCCATATTAGTCATGTTGTTTAAAAAACATAAACTAAAAAAACCCACAAGAATGTTTTGATCTGTATTCAGACTCCATCAGTCTATTATGTGGTATTGAGGTATCTGGTGTCTGGATGGAGTATGGACTT
>NW_020946158.1:0-10321 GCF_900497805.2 Vombatus ursinus
GGGGAAGGGAGGGAGAGAAGATATGAACTATGTTCTTCCCTGGCTCTCACCAGTACAGGTGGCTGATGAGGGCTTTCGCTGTGGCCCGGTTGACAGGGGGCAGGAGCCCCAAGAGTTCCTGGTACCTATAAATCTTCTCTTCCTCATTCTCAATTGCTGGGGACAGGAGACAGGAAGGTATGAGGTCTGGGCCCTCTGGGACCTATGACCCCTCTGGTTTCCTTCCCAGCCCCAGCCAGCTTTCCCCAAGCCAGATTCCCCCACCCACCCCAGGCCTTCACACACAACAAACCCCAGAGACTGGTGGGTGGCAAGGACAGGAGTCATTCTGTCCAGTGCTACACAGGGCTGGGAGGCAAGGGAAAGGGCTGGAGAATGGGGGGAAGGGGCAATTGGGGAAGTTGGTAAGTTGGTTATTCAGTCATTCAGTCAATCAGTCTCTCAGGTGGTCTTGTCAGTCAGGCAGTCAGGCACCTGGCCAATCATTTGATCAGTCCTTCTATCAGTCAATTAATTTATTGGTTAGTAGATCCATCTGTCCATCCATCAGTCACAAAATCAGAATGAGAGGGATTCATGGCAGCTGCCGCATCCAACCTACAGCTGAAAAAGAATCCCGTTCGCCACAAACCAGAAGTGGTCATTCAGCCTTTGTTTGAAGATCTCCAGTTAGGGGGCTGCCACTGCCTCTGGAGGCAGCCCCTTCCATGCTGGAACAGCTCTAATCATTAACAAGTTTTTCTTTACCTCAAGCCTCAGTTTACCATTTTGAGACTCCATCCTACCCGCCCCACATTGTTCTTGGTTCCGCCTTTTGGGGCCCAGCAGTACAAGTCTTCCCCAGGATGGCCTTTCTGTATGGGGTAAAAGTTCTCAGGTCACCCCTAAGTCTTCTCTCTCCCAGGCCAAGCATCCAATCCCTTCAGCATGATACCTCAGGGTTCTTCACCATCCTGGCTTGCCTGCAGGCCCATCTGTCCAACATAGTCAGTCTGTCCATCAATCTGCTGTTGGCTTGCTCTTTCTGTTGGTTACTGTCAGTCCGTCCACCCGTCCGTCAACCGGTCAGCCCACAGGTCCACTTGGAAGCAGCACCTGCCGTATCGAGCCAAGCACAGCGCTGGGTCCGGGTGAAGAGCCCATCGGGTAGGTCCCGCAGGAAGCGCTTGAGGGCAGAGGAAACATCATCCACGTGCTGCTCCCCCTCCTTGAGACGCACAGAGCGGGCATCCCGACGCAGGTTGTCCAGCACCCGCTGTGTCTTTGACGTCTGCCCACACTTACGGTAGATGCCCTCTGAGGTCAATCCTAGGCAACAAAGAAGGGAAGGAGGGGATGTCGTGGGGGGAATTAAGGGGTCCTTAGAGGAGGGGAGGGATAGCCCACCCACGGCCCTGGCCCCAGACCCTCTACTCACCACACTGTGTGATGTAGTCTATACATCGGTAGACGATGACAGGGATATCAGAGTCCCCCAGTTGCTGCTCGGACAGAGTGTCCCCAGAGCTTGCTGCTGCCTTCTGGATGGCCCCCAGCCATCCGGTGAAGTCCAGCTTCCTTTCCCCCTGGATGTACAGGGTCCTGGGCCCAGTGCCCAGTCAATGTCACCACCAGGAAACCCAATGGGATTCACCCTCCCTACCCCATCCACAGGGCTCCCTTAAGAATTATATTGTCACAGACATATGTTTGTGGGTTTATCTTGTATTATGATATCTTTCTGGAGCTATTTGTTATCTCATTTAAAAAAAATGTAATGGTTGAGTTTTCTATATCTTCCCCAAGTAATATTATATATCAAGCAAAAAAAAAAAGAATTATATTGTCAGAAAGAAGGATCCGTGGGGATCATCCAACCCAACTCCATCCTTTTAGAGACATTAAAACTGGGGCCTAGGGAGGAGAAGGGACTTCCCCAAGGTCACAGGAGTTGATGGCAACATCGGGAATAGAACCCAGTGTTCCCAATTCCAAGCTTAGGGGCCAGAATCACAGGGTCTCAAAGTAGGAAGGAGCCTCAGGGAGCATCCAGTCCACCCTGTATCTGAATAGGGATTGACAAGTGGTTCATCAGCCTCTGCTTTGGCAGCCTGCTCTGCTCTGGAACAGGGGATTTTTCCTGACATCAAAGCCTCTTCTCCCCACCTTTTGTCATCCCCCCATTGCTCCTGATTCTGCCCTCTGTAGCCATGCACAATGCTACGCTCTGCTTTGGGAAATCTTGTAACCCACTTTGTGGATTATCCAGAACGCTACTTCCTCCCCCCGATCCCAGTCCCTCCCCAAGAGTCCTCAAGACTCAAGAAATGTCCCATGCCAGAGTACCCCCTTTGGACCGCACAGGGCCCAATGGAAGCAACCAATGCCTTCCCTCTCCCGCCCCCGGGGCCCCATTCTCACCTCCCCCTCTCCACCAGTACAAGGACTTCCTTATCCCCCTCTATCGCTGGGGAAGGAGAGGATAGGTTCAGATTAACACACATCGGGTGCCCCCTCCCCTCCCCGCTCCTTAGCAGTCAGTCCCTGGTACAGCAGGTGCGGGACGCATGCACAACAGATCCCCCCCACGGGAGGACTCGTGTGTGGTCCTTCAGCCATGCACAGGGAAGGGACATGGAAGGCCCTGGGGAGCCATCAATCTGTCCCACCCAGGACTGGAGAAAAGGGGGGTGGAAGGAGTGGGGCAGTATGCAGATCTGACTTCCAAGGACAGGATCTGATGGGATCCAAGGTCAAAGAAGGTCAGAGCTAGAAGAGACCTTAGAGGTCATCCGGGCAGCATCCCGCACTTTAGAAGAGAGAGGACAGAACACTGAGCAGGGTCACATAGTGAGTTTGTGGGAACGCCGGGATCAGCACCACCGGCCTTTGAGCAGAACCGGGAAGATCAGAGTCCTTGGGGCAACTCAGAGATCATCTAATCTACCCTTCCCTTCCCTTACTTTACCAATGGGCCCAGGGAGGGGAAGTGACTTATCTAAAGTCACACAGTTACTGAGCAACCTTCAGGGGAAGGGTATGAGGAGGACTGAGTCAGGGAGGGTCCTGCCTACATAGCTCTTGCAGCTTTCGGAGCTGTAGGGCCTCCCCGCCGGGGCTGTCCTCAAACACTGCTCGGAGCTCGGAGCCAGCCAACGCAAACCAACCCTCCTGGGTCCGCTGCAGGCTGAGGCCGGCCTTATATGAGAGGCGGCCCAGACGCTCAAAGTCCCTGCACAGCAGCTCTTCCACGTGGTGGGGCACGAAGGCCTGTGGGAAGGAAGGGGTGGGAGGATAGAGGGGTCAGCTCTGGCTGCCAGACCCCGGAAACCTGACTAATTCTAGGCCTTCCTCCAGCATCCCCTCACCAGCTGTAGGCCCAACGCACAGTAGCCTCAGTGTTTGGAAAAGTACTTCCAAGAGTCTGATCTCAACCACCTCCACTGTCATGTTTCCTGTGCCTCAGTCTCTCCACCCACCTCCCCCTCAGGTTTCCTCCTGGACTCTCAGTCCTAGCTCAGTGTCCCGTATTCATAGATGGTTTGGAAAAGCAGAGATGAGAGGAGAGGATTAATGAAACAGAGGCTTAACAAAAGTCAAGACTGTAGGAAGTCTGGAATGAGAATGAAAGCCAGCAGCTGGAGCCTAGCCTTTCTCCCCCCTCCCCCCTCAATCCATACAGGGCCAAGTCCTGCCTTCTCCAGGAAGCCCTCCCTGGCTGCTTCAGCAGGATGTGGCTTCTCTGAGCAGTTCTCTGGTCATCCCTTAGAGTCTGAAGACTTGTGAATGGAAAGATCTAGGAAGGCGCCACCCCTGGCCCTGACACACCTCCCCATACGTACTAAGCACACCCACCTTAGCAATACACTTGACCCATTCTTGAGCCAGTTCTGGGCTTTCTGATCCAAACAGGTACATCCTCTCAGTCTCTGTGTACACTTCGAAGGTACTGTCAAAGCTGGAGAGAGAAAGGGACAAAGGGATGGGAGGGGAGAAAGAAGCTGAGGGCCGGCCCCTTGCCCTCACCCACCTCGTAGCTCACTCCCTCTCATCTCCCATCAACCTCAAGGCCATCTCCTCACCTTCTCTTCTGTCAATCCCTATCACCCCAACCTCTGTCTTTTCTCCAAATCATCTCTCAACTTTTCTTCTTTGGCTCAACCCACCCAGGCTGTCCTCAGCACTGAGGATTCAGTCTGTACACAAGTTCCCTTGTTCTCATGCCTTGGCAAGGAGGGTGGAGCTATGGAAATTTGGGGAAGGGGGGCAGGATTGGGGAATGAGGAACAATGACACCTCAAAGAATGTTCATCAGATCCTAAGGCGGAGTTTCTAGATCACAGAACACGTAATCTTAGAACACAGAATTTTAGAATCCTAGAAATATAAAATGTGGGATTCTAGAATCTTGGAATACAGAAAAACACGGAATTCTAGAATCTCAGAACTGATAATTTTAGATACACAAAACACAGAATCTCAGCTCAGTGAATTTCAGAATCACAGAATTATTGGAGAATAGAATTAAAATGTGGGGAAAATTTGCCCAAGGTCACAAGGAGTTGGGACTAGAACCCAGGACTCCTAACTGCTCTGCCTGGGTTCTTTCCATACACCACACTGGAGAAGAGGAATGGGGAGGGGCCCCAAGATAAAGACGTGGGAGACTGGTAGAAAGATTTCTCAAGGGAAAGGAGAGAGCATGGCAGAAGCCCGGTCAAAGAGGGAATGCAGGGGCTGGGCTGGGAGAGGGACAGAGGGGGGCTCACCCATGGGTGTCAGATGAGGGTACAGCCAGGCACACGATCTCACTGGCTCGGATCTCCCCATTGGGCACAAGAGCCCGCTCATTCTCATAGTAACTCAGGACCCCATCACTGAGAACACACCAGCGTCGGCTGAACTCTGCCCAAGGCAAGGGGGAGGAGGAAGGAGATAGGTTGAGATCCCTTAGGGCCTGTCTCTTCTACATCCAGACCCCATCCTAGATCTACCACCTCCTTTCCCTCCCCACAGCCCACACTGGGGAGGCTCTAGTGCCCCCTGAACCTCCTCTCTCGGGAGAATGTGGGGAGAACTGGTTTCTTCCAAGAAATCTTCCATCACTGACCCTCTCTGATTGTATTTGAAGCTTCCTAAGCTTCACCAGGGTCACAATACTCTACGAGAGTGGTCATAGTCGGCCTCCCTGGCTAAGACTGTGGAGCCCCCTGATCAGTAGGAACAGTTCAGGTTTCCGCCTCCAAAGACTCATGCGGGTTTTATAATGGGGACGAAAGAACAATCCATGATCCTTTTAATGTGCTGTGTCTTATAGTTAGCCCTGGGCAAAGTCCATGATGAGTTGAGTTCAGAATGATCTGGCTAGAATTCAGAGCCCTCCACTAACTGATGCCCCCTACCTTTCCAGCTGCACCACCTACCACGTCCCTTCCCAAACCGTCCATTTGGCATTTTAATTAAAATGGAAGACCCTGCCCCCAAGCAGTCATTCATTCGCTAAAGAAACATTTATTAAGCATCTGCTATGTGCCAGGCATTGAAGATGCAAAGACAAATAATAAAACAGTCTCAGCCCGCAAAGACCTCACAATTCTCTTGAGGGAACAACCCGAGGGAACAACCTGTACATAATTACATAGACATAGAACAGAGTCAGTCCAAGGTAAGTTTTATGTTTGTTTGGTGGAGGGGGGACAGAACTTACAGCCAAGAGAACAATAACCAAGAGAATCAGGTCTTATGTAGGAGCTAGTATTTCAGCTTAGCTCTCCCACCCCCATGCCTTTGCCCAGGACATCTCCTATGCCTGGAATGCCCTCCTTCTTTCTCGTCACTGACCGAATGCCTACCTCTCCTTCAACACTCAACTCAAACTTCTCCTCCAAAAGCCCCTCTGATTTCTCCTGCCCACAACATCGTGCCCTTTCAGGCCTCAGCCAGCCCTTTCTGTGCCCCTCTCAATGGCCCTTCTCACGTCACACTGTGTACGTGGTCCTCATCTCTCTGTCTTTGCAAGGGCAGGAGCTTTGCAAGGGCAGGAGCCATGTTTTATCTCCTCTCGTTCCCAAGGCCCACCATTCAGGGAATGAATTGTGAGAAACATAAGCTAGGGCAAAAAGGCAGATGGCTGGGATGAGGGAGGTGAGGCACCCACCTTCTCGGGCACGGCGCTCCTGCAGGGGCTTGGCCACAGAGGCCGTCTTGAAGAGGAAGCCACTGTGGCTCACGGTGGGCTGAATGACAGAGTAATGCTTCTCCACAATGCTGACTGGGTCCAGCCGGGGCATCTCTAGGGAAAGGCAAGGAAGGGGACAAAGGGGTCCTTGGTCAAGGATGGAATTCTGCAAGGAAGGACAGGGTCTCCTCAACTCCCCACCCATCCACCTACCCCAAATACTAGAAAAGCAACCATTCAGTCCCAACCCCTCAAATATCAAGCACAATGACACTGCAGTCAGAGAAGTGAGTTAAAATCTGGGCTCTGCTGCTCATGAGTCTATGAGACCTTGGTCCCAGAGAAATCTGGGCCTCACTTTCCTCTTACACTTACATGAGGAGGGTTGGACAAGATGATCACCAAAAGGCCTTAGAGCTCTGATGTTCCGAGTCTGTGAGTCTAAGGAAGGGCTCAGAGCTGGCAAACTGAGTCCCTCAGAAGCTCCCCCCACAGCCTCCATGCCCTGGGGAGGTCAAGACACTCCCCTTTGGACCTTACACAGCACCCCTCTGATGCACCAAACATGTAATATGTGTGTGTACATATGGAGAGAGGTGTATATACGTGTGCATGTGTTTTGTGTATGTATGTATTATGTATGATGTACATGTGCATTGTGTAGTTGTATATATGATGTGAATATGTGTTTGTGGTACATGCATGTGTGTATACGTACTATGTGGATATACGTGTGTGTGTGTGTGTGTGTGTGTGTGTGTGTGTGTGTGTGTGTGTCTGGGGCAGGGCAGTGAGGAGGGGGAGGAGGAGGGGTCTCCTCCTTCACCCAGAATGCACGCTCCACAAAGCTAGGAACTACATCTGAGCCAAATAGTTCATCTCCTCTCGTGCCAAGTGCAGTGTGCAGCCTCAGCAGACACTTCATCAGTTTTGACTGAGTGACTGAAGCTCCCTGGCCCCGAGAGACCCCAGGCTGAGGCCCGGGTGAGCCAATCAGTCTCTGGGCTGGCCAAACCCAACCCCCTCTGTGGTCCCACCAGGCGGCGGTGCTCCGAGCCTCCCCAGGGGGAGGCACACACAATCGAGGCTGTGCCTGCCACGGCCCCTGGTTGGGGGGCGGCCGCCTATGGCTCCTGGGTGGGTGGTCTTTCCCCTGCCCTAGACAAAGGTTCCAGGAAGTCACTAGTCCAGACACCTCTGACCAAGGTCAGAAAAGGAGCCAAGGCCCCCAACCCTGATGGCCTCACAGTCCTTAATCCCCTTTCTGATGGTCTTGTCAATCCAAGCCTGGAGAGCCCTGCCCCCAAACTGTAGTCCAGGTATAATCTGCTAGGTGACACAGTGGATAGCACACTAAACCTTGAGTCAGAAAAACCTGAGTTCAGATGCAGCCTCAGACACTCACTAGCTGTGTGACCCTGGGTGAGTCACTTTAACTTCTGTTTGCCTCAGTTTCCTCAACTGTAAAATGGAGATAATAATAGCACCTACCTTACAGGGCTGTTGTGAGAATCAAATGAGATAATATTTGTAAAGTGCGTAGCATAGTGCCTGGCAGATAGTAGGTACTTAATAAACACTTATTCCATCCTCCTAAGTAGATGGTTTCCCTGAGGGCAGGGGTTATATCTCCCCTCTCAGACTTGGAACTCCCTGAGGCCCCAGAAAGTTATGACTCCCTCCACTCCTGGGGTCCCTGAGCTTGGGACATGACCAGGACTCAAACTCTTAAGTTCCCCCAACCCCCAAAGGATGGGTGGGGGGAGGCCAGCACTGTCACTGGAGTAAAATTGATGACTTTGCTACTCTTGACCAAGGACCCCAGACACTCTGTGACCCACCCTGTGTGGGCCAGCTCATATTTACAAGGGTATTCTAGCTTCTCTGTTTCTGACTCTCTGTCTCTATCTCCGTATCTCACTCTCACACACACATAACAATACACAAATACAACCATTCACAAACACACCCAGAACAAGAGACACACAAATGCTGACACAGAGGCAGACAGGCTGGCACGTGTACACATACCACCCCCAACACATACACATGGACGTGTGTGGCCAGTCCCTCCCCCCTTACCAGAGGTCTGGTTGTTCCTGAGAAACTCCATCTGCAGCCTCTGGCCAGCCTGCCTGGCCACAGCCAAGGGCGTGGGGGCTGCAGGGTCCCCTGAGTAGCAGTTGATGGCCGCCCCACAGCCCAGCAGGGCCTGTGTCTCTTCGAGGTCAGTAGTGGTGACAGCCACACAAAGGGCCTGGGGGTGAGATTGAGCTGGCTCAGGCCCTGGAGAGAGGGGAGAGGATGCTCCCCTGCTCCTCCTCAAACCTCCCCCCTCCCATAGCAATGGTAGCCAGTCCCAGGCATAGGGAGTACCTGAGAGCAAAGAGATAGGGGGAGGTGGGAAGGGGGTTGGGGTGGGGTGGGGGGAACAGGAGAGGAGAAATAAAGAAAAAGAGAGAAGGGAAAGAGACAGGAGGAGGGAGAGATGCAGGGACAGACAAAAAAAGGGAGCAATCGGTCAACAAGCATTTGTTAAGAGCTGTGCCAGGCACTGTGCTAAGTGCTGGGGGTACAAAAAGTGACAAAAACAGGGAAAACAGGAGGACGGGGAAAGTAGGGGAGAAAGAGAAAGCTTGAGGTGGGGGAGGGACAGAAAAAGAGAGCACTCGGAGTGAGGAGAGGGACTCAGGGGGAAACGGAGGGCAAAGAAGGAGAGAGAGACAGAGCAGGAGACACAACGGGACAGTACTGGAGATGGAGGGAGGTGGAAGAGGTAGAGGGAGAAAAAGAAAAGGGGAAAAAGAAAAAGACAGAGAAGCGGAGGCAAGCAGACAGAGATCGGGGGGGAGACTGAGGAAGAGAGAAGATCAGGGAACTGGAGAGGAAGGGAGAGTGGAAAGAGACAGTGGTCTGAAAGGAGAGATGGACAAGCCAGGAGACCAGGGTGAGGGGAAGGGGAGAGAGACAGGCCCATGGATTGAGGGAGAAGGGAAGTCCCGGAGAAGTAGAAGAGGGGATAAGACAGAAAGGAAGGAAGGCAGAGGGAGAAAGAGAAGGAAGGAAAGAAAGAGAGTGGTCAGAGAAGGAGGGGAAAGAGAGAGAGGAGACAAGAGTAGGGGGAGAAGTGGAGGGGGCCAGGTCAGGGTCACAGGTCAGATCCTGGCTTCACCCTGAGGCTGAGAACCCCCCAGGGCAGCTGTTTCCTGGGTCTGGGTCTCTGTCTGTGGCCGAATCCAGTTTTAGCTCTCTCAGTCTCTCCGAGCCTTGGGGAGGGGAGGGAAGGACAGGGCTGAAGAAGGCGGGATGATTGTACAGTAAAGTCCTCCCACATGTGAATTCCTCACCGCCTGCCTGCTGGGCCCTCCAATGAAAGCCTCTTGGCCCCGCCCAGGCGGCCTGAACCCAGCCAATTCCTTCACCCTGAGCAGGCCTGGCTGGGGAGCCAGACTCTTGGGTCCCACCAGCTCAGAGGTGGCTCAACTTTGCTTTAGGAACGGTCTGGGGTGGGGCTGCTCAGGATGCTGGGAGGGATGTCTCACCAGAGCTCGTCCACAACCCCTGCCTCAGGACACAAGTACACACACACACACACACACACACACACACACACACACACACAGAACACGGAGCACAGCCAAGGAAGTAAGCATGTGTACTGAGGGAGGGAGAGAAATTAGAACACAGGTGTCCAGCCTCCCATTCTGTGGCAGAGACTACAATATAATGGAGAGTTCATCCTGGGTCTCAAGTGGCCCAAAGAAGTCTCCAAAACCATGCGTGCCCTGAACTTATCATGCTGTGGGGCTAGAGCCCCTGAGGCCTCCATGGAACCTCTCTACACCTCAGAGGGGAGAGGGGTATGGGGCCTAAGGGAGCTGGTTCGGAGCAGCCCAGCTGGTTTCCATGAGCCCAGCAGGAAATAGCACCGGGCGTCAGGCCTGCTCCCTTTGGCAAGACATAGCAGCAAGAAGGGAGGGTGCAAGACAGAGGAGGGAAGGGAGGGGAGCAGCTGGTAGAGTGGAGTAGGGGACAGGAGACTTGGGTTAAAACAGAATCATCAGCTCAGAAAACATAAATCACAAAACATCAGAGCTGGGAGGACCCTTAGAACACAGAATGTCAGAGCTGGGAGGGCCCTTAGAACACAGAATGTCACAGTTG
>NW_020946159.1:0-10321 GCF_900497805.2 Vombatus ursinus
GGGGAAGGGAGGGAGAGAAGATATGAACTATGTTCTTCCCTGGCTCTCACCAGTACAGGTGGCTGATGAGGGCTTTCGCTGTGGCCCGGTTGACAGGGGGCAGGAGCCCCAAGAGTTCCTGGTACCTATAAATCTTCTCTTCCTCATTCTCAATTGCTGGGGACAGGAGACAGGAAGGTATGAGGTCTGGGCCCTCTGGGACCTATGACCCCTCTGGTTTCCTTCCCAGCCCCAGCCAGCTTTCCCCAAGCCAGATTCCCCCACCCACCCCAGGCCTTCACACACAACAAACCCCAGAGACTGGTGGGTGGCAAGGACAGGAGTCATTCTGTCCAGTGCTACACAGGGCTGGGAGGCAAGGGAAAGGGCTGGAGAATGGGGGGAAGGGGCAATTGGGGAAGTTGGTAAGTTGGTTATTCAGTCATTCAGTCAATCAGTCTCTCAGGTGGTCTTGTCAGTCAGGCAGTCAGGCACCTGGCCAATCATTTGATCAGTCCTTCTATCAGTCAATTAATTTATTGGTTAGTAGATCCATCTGTCCATCCATCAGTCACAAAATCAGAATGAGAGGGATTCATGGCAGCTGCCGCATCCAACCTACAGCTGAAAAAGAATCCCGTTCGCCACAAACCAGAAGTGGTCATTCAGCCTTTGTTTGAAGATCTCCAGTTAGGGGGCTGCCACTGCCTCTGGAGGCAGCCCCTTCCATGCTGGAACAGCTCTAATCATTAACAAGTTTTTCTTTACCTCAAGCCTCAGTTTACCATTTTGAGACTCCATCCTACCCGCCCCACATTGTTCTTGGTTCCGCCTTTTGGGGCCCAGCAGTACAAGTCTTCCCCAGGATGGCCTTTCTGTATGGGGTAAAAGTTCTCAGGTCACCCCTAAGTCTTCTCTCTCCCAGGCCAAGCATCCAATCCCTTCAGCATGATACCTCAGGGTTCTTCACCATCCTGGCTTGCCTGCAGGCCCATCTGTCCAACATAGTCAGTCTGTCCATCAATCTGCTGTTGGCTTGCTCTTTCTGTTGGTTACTGTCAGTCCGTCCACCCGTCCGTCAACCGGTCAGCCCACAGGTCCACTTGGAAGCAGCACCTGCCGTATCGAGCCAAGCACAGCGCTGGGTCCGGGTGAAGAGCCCATCGGGTAGGTCCCGCAGGAAGCGCTTGAGGGCAGAGGAAACATCATCCACGTGCTGCTCCCCCTCCTTGAGACGCACAGAGCGGGCATCCCGACGCAGGTTGTCCAGCACCCGCTGTGTCTTTGACGTCTGCCCACACTTACGGTAGATGCCCTCTGAGGTCAATCCTAGGCAACAAAGAAGGGAAGGAGGGGATGTCGTGGGGGGAATTAAGGGGTCCTTAGAGGAGGGGAGGGATAGCCCACCCACGGCCCTGGCCCCAGACCCTCTACTCACCACACTGTGTGATGTAGTCTATACATCGGTAGACGATGACAGGGATATCAGAGTCCCCCAGTTGCTGCTCGGACAGAGTGTCCCCAGAGCTTGCTGCTGCCTTCTGGATGGCCCCCAGCCATCCGGTGAAGTCCAGCTTCCTTTCCCCCTGGATGTACAGGGTCCTGGGCCCAGTGCCCAGTCAATGTCACCACCAGGAAACCCAATGGGATTCACCCTCCCTACCCCATCCACAGGGCTCCCTTAAGAATTATATTGTCACAGACATATGTTTGTGGGTTTATCTTGTATTATGATATCTTTCTGGAGCTATTTGTTATCTCATTTAAAAAAAATGTAATGGTTGAGTTTTCTATATCTTCCCCAAGTAATATTATATATCAAGCAAAAAAAAAAAGAATTATATTGTCAGAAAGAAGGATCCGTGGGGATCATCCAACCCAACTCCATCCTTTTAGAGACATTAAAACTGGGGCCTAGGGAGGAGAAGGGACTTCCCCAAGGTCACAGGAGTTGATGGCAACATCGGGAATAGAACCCAGTGTTCCCAATTCCAAGCTTAGGGGCCAGAATCACAGGGTCTCAAAGTAGGAAGGAGCCTCAGGGAGCATCCAGTCCACCCTGTATCTGAATAGGGATTGACAAGTGGTTCATCAGCCTCTGCTTTGGCAGCCTGCTCTGCTCTGGAACAGGGGATTTTTCCTGACATCAAAGCCTCTTCTCCCCACCTTTTGTCATCCCCCCATTGCTCCTGATTCTGCCCTCTGTAGCCATGCACAATGCTACGCTCTGCTTTGGGAAATCTTGTAACCCACTTTGTGGATTATCCAGAACGCTACTTCCTCCCCCCGATCCCAGTCCCTCCCCAAGAGTCCTCAAGACTCAAGAAATGTCCCATGCCAGAGTACCCCCTTTGGACCGCACAGGGCCCAATGGAAGCAACCAATGCCTTCCCTCTCCCGCCCCCGGGGCCCCATTCTCACCTCCCCCTCTCCACCAGTACAAGGACTTCCTTATCCCCCTCTATCGCTGGGGAAGGAGAGGATAGGTTCAGATTAACACACATCGGGTGCCCCCTCCCCTCCCCGCTCCTTAGCAGTCAGTCCCTGGTACAGCAGGTGCGGGACGCATGCACAACAGATCCCCCCCACGGGAGGACTCGTGTGTGGTCCTTCAGCCATGCACAGGGAAGGGACATGGAAGGCCCTGGGGAGCCATCAATCTGTCCCACCCAGGACTGGAGAAAAGGGGGGTGGAAGGAGTGGGGCAGTATGCAGATCTGACTTCCAAGGACAGGATCTGATGGGATCCAAGGTCAAAGAAGGTCAGAGCTAGAAGAGACCTTAGAGGTCATCCGGGCAGCATCCCGCACTTTAGAAGAGAGAGGACAGAACACTGAGCAGGGTCACATAGTGAGTTTGTGGGAACGCCGGGATCAGCACCACCGGCCTTTGAGCAGAACCGGGAAGATCAGAGTCCTTGGGGCAACTCAGAGATCATCTAATCTACCCTTCCCTTCCCTTACTTTACCAATGGGCCCAGGGAGGGGAAGTGACTTATCTAAAGTCACACAGTTACTGAGCAACCTTCAGGGGAAGGGTATGAGGAGGACTGAGTCAGGGAGGGTCCTGCCTACATAGCTCTTGCAGCTTTCGGAGCTGTAGGGCCTCCCCGCCGGGGCTGTCCTCAAACACTGCTCGGAGCTCGGAGCCAGCCAACGCAAACCAACCCTCCTGGGTCCGCTGCAGGCTGAGGCCGGCCTTATATGAGAGGCGGCCCAGACGCTCAAAGTCCCTGCACAGCAGCTCTTCCACGTGGTGGGGCACGAAGGCCTGTGGGAAGGAAGGGGTGGGAGGATAGAGGGGTCAGCTCTGGCTGCCAGACCCCGGAAACCTGACTAATTCTAGGCCTTCCTCCAGCATCCCCTCACCAGCTGTAGGCCCAACGCACAGTAGCCTCAGTGTTTGGAAAAGTACTTCCAAGAGTCTGATCTCAACCACCTCCACTGTCATGTTTCCTGTGCCTCAGTCTCTCCACCCACCTCCCCCTCAGGTTTCCTCCTGGACTCTCAGTCCTAGCTCAGTGTCCCGTATTCATAGATGGTTTGGAAAAGCAGAGATGAGAGGAGAGGATTAATGAAACAGAGGCTTAACAAAAGTCAAGACTGTAGGAAGTCTGGAATGAGAATGAAAGCCAGCAGCTGGAGCCTAGCCTTTCTCCCCCCTCCCCCCTCAATCCATACAGGGCCAAGTCCTGCCTTCTCCAGGAAGCCCTCCCTGGCTGCTTCAGCAGGATGTGGCTTCTCTGAGCAGTTCTCTGGTCATCCCTTAGAGTCTGAAGACTTGTGAATGGAAAGATCTAGGAAGGCGCCACCCCTGGCCCTGACACACCTCCCCATACGTACTAAGCACACCCACCTTAGCAATACACTTGACCCATTCTTGAGCCAGTTCTGGGCTTTCTGATCCAAACAGGTACATCCTCTCAGTCTCTGTGTACACTTCGAAGGTACTGTCAAAGCTGGAGAGAGAAAGGGACAAAGGGATGGGAGGGGAGAAAGAAGCTGAGGGCCGGCCCCTTGCCCTCACCCACCTCGTAGCTCACTCCCTCTCATCTCCCATCAACCTCAAGGCCATCTCCTCACCTTCTCTTCTGTCAATCCCTATCACCCCAACCTCTGTCTTTTCTCCAAATCATCTCTCAACTTTTCTTCTTTGGCTCAACCCACCCAGGCTGTCCTCAGCACTGAGGATTCAGTCTGTACACAAGTTCCCTTGTTCTCATGCCTTGGCAAGGAGGGTGGAGCTATGGAAATTTGGGGAAGGGGGGCAGGATTGGGGAATGAGGAACAATGACACCTCAAAGAATGTTCATCAGATCCTAAGGCGGAGTTTCTAGATCACAGAACACGTAATCTTAGAACACAGAATTTTAGAATCCTAGAAATATAAAATGTGGGATTCTAGAATCTTGGAATACAGAAAAACACGGAATTCTAGAATCTCAGAACTGATAATTTTAGATACACAAAACACAGAATCTCAGCTCAGTGAATTTCAGAATCACAGAATTATTGGAGAATAGAATTAAAATGTGGGGAAAATTTGCCCAAGGTCACAAGGAGTTGGGACTAGAACCCAGGACTCCTAACTGCTCTGCCTGGGTTCTTTCCATACACCACACTGGAGAAGAGGAATGGGGAGGGGCCCCAAGATAAAGACGTGGGAGACTGGTAGAAAGATTTCTCAAGGGAAAGGAGAGAGCATGGCAGAAGCCCGGTCAAAGAGGGAATGCAGGGGCTGGGCTGGGAGAGGGACAGAGGGGGGCTCACCCATGGGTGTCAGATGAGGGTACAGCCAGGCACACGATCTCACTGGCTCGGATCTCCCCATTGGGCACAAGAGCCCGCTCATTCTCATAGTAACTCAGGACCCCATCACTGAGAACACACCAGCGTCGGCTGAACTCTGCCCAAGGCAAGGGGGAGGAGGAAGGAGATAGGTTGAGATCCCTTAGGGCCTGTCTCTTCTACATCCAGACCCCATCCTAGATCTACCACCTCCTTTCCCTCCCCACAGCCCACACTGGGGAGGCTCTAGTGCCCCCTGAACCTCCTCTCTCGGGAGAATGTGGGGAGAACTGGTTTCTTCCAAGAAATCTTCCATCACTGACCCTCTCTGATTGTATTTGAAGCTTCCTAAGCTTCACCAGGGTCACAATACTCTACGAGAGTGGTCATAGTCGGCCTCCCTGGCTAAGACTGTGGAGCCCCCTGATCAGTAGGAACAGTTCAGGTTTCCGCCTCCAAAGACTCATGCGGGTTTTATAATGGGGACGAAAGAACAATCCATGATCCTTTTAATGTGCTGTGTCTTATAGTTAGCCCTGGGCAAAGTCCATGATGAGTTGAGTTCAGAATGATCTGGCTAGAATTCAGAGCCCTCCACTAACTGATGCCCCCTACCTTTCCAGCTGCACCACCTACCACGTCCCTTCCCAAACCGTCCATTTGGCATTTTAATTAAAATGGAAGACCCTGCCCCCAAGCAGTCATTCATTCGCTAAAGAAACATTTATTAAGCATCTGCTATGTGCCAGGCATTGAAGATGCAAAGACAAATAATAAAACAGTCTCAGCCCGCAAAGACCTCACAATTCTCTTGAGGGAACAACCCGAGGGAACAACCTGTACATAATTACATAGACATAGAACAGAGTCAGTCCAAGGTAAGTTTTATGTTTGTTTGGTGGAGGGGGGACAGAACTTACAGCCAAGAGAACAATAACCAAGAGAATCAGGTCTTATGTAGGAGCTAGTATTTCAGCTTAGCTCTCCCACCCCCATGCCTTTGCCCAGGACATCTCCTATGCCTGGAATGCCCTCCTTCTTTCTCGTCACTGACCGAATGCCTACCTCTCCTTCAACACTCAACTCAAACTTCTCCTCCAAAAGCCCCTCTGATTTCTCCTGCCCACAACATCGTGCCCTTTCAGGCCTCAGCCAGCCCTTTCTGTGCCCCTCTCAATGGCCCTTCTCACGTCACACTGTGTACGTGGTCCTCATCTCTCTGTCTTTGCAAGGGCAGGAGCTTTGCAAGGGCAGGAGCCATGTTTTATCTCCTCTCGTTCCCAAGGCCCACCATTCAGGGAATGAATTGTGAGAAACATAAGCTAGGGCAAAAAGGCAGATGGCTGGGATGAGGGAGGTGAGGCACCCACCTTCTCGGGCACGGCGCTCCTGCAGGGGCTTGGCCACAGAGGCCGTCTTGAAGAGGAAGCCACTGTGGCTCACGGTGGGCTGAATGACAGAGTAATGCTTCTCCACAATGCTGACTGGGTCCAGCCGGGGCATCTCTAGGGAAAGGCAAGGAAGGGGACAAAGGGGTCCTTGGTCAAGGATGGAATTCTGCAAGGAAGGACAGGGTCTCCTCAACTCCCCACCCATCCACCTACCCCAAACACTAGAAAAGCAACCATTCAGTCCCAACCCCTCAAATATCAAGCACAATGACACTGCAGTCAGAGAAGTGAGTTAAAATCTGGGCTCTGCTGCTCATGAGTCTATGAGACCTTGGTCCCAGAGAAATCTGGGCCTCACTTTCCTCTTACACTTACATGAGGAGGGTTGGACAAGATGATCACCAAAAGGCCTTAGAGCTCTGATGTTCCGAGTCTGTGAGTCTAAGGAAGGGCTCAGAGCTGGCAAACTGAGTCCCTCAGAAGCTCCCCCCACAGCCTCCATGCCCTGGGGAGGTCAAGACACTCCCCTTTGGACCTTACACAGCACCCCTCTGATGCACCAAACATGTAATATGTGTGTGTACATATGGAGAGAGGTGTATATACGTGTGCATGTGTTTTGTGTATGTATGTATTATGTATGATGTACATGTGCATTGTGTAGTTGTATATATGATGTGAATATGTGTTTGTGGTACATGCATGTGTGTATACGTACTATGTGGATATACGTGTGTGTGTGTGTGTGTGTGTGTGTGTGTGTGTGTGTGTGTGTGTCTGGGGCAGGGCAGTGAGGAGGGGGAGGAGGAGGGGTCTCCTCCTTCACCCAGAATGCACGCTCCACAAAGCTAGGAACTACATCTGAGCCAAATAGTTCATCTCCTCTCGTGCCAAGTGCAGTGTGCAGCCTCAGCAGACACTTCATCAGTTTTGACTGAGTGACTGAAGCTCCCTGGCCCCGAGAGACCCCAGGCTGAGGCCCGGGTGAGCCAATCAGTCTCTGGGCTGGCCAAACCCAACCCCCTCTGTGGTCCCACCAGGCGGCGGTGCTCCGAGCCTCCCCAGGGGGAGGCACACACAATCGAGGCTGTGCCTGCCACGGCCCCTGGTTGGGGGGCGGCCGCCTATGGCTCCTGGGTGGGTGGTCTTTCCCCTGCCCTAGACAAAGGTTCCAGGAAGTCACTAGTCCAGACACCTCTGACCAAGGTCAGAAAAGGAGCCAAGGCCCCCAACCCTGATGGCCTCACAGTCCTTAATCCCCTTTCTGATGGTCTTGTCAATCCAAGCCTGGAGAGCCCTGCCCCCAAACTGTAGTCCAGGTATAATCTGCTAGGTGACACAGTGGATAGCACACTAAACCTTGAGTCAGAAAAACCTGAGTTCAGATGCAGCCTCAGACACTCACTAGCTGTGTGACCCTGGGTGAGTCACTTTAACTTCTGTTTGCCTCAGTTTCCTCAACTGTAAAATGGAGATAATAATAGCACCTACCTTACAGGGCTGTTGTGAGAATCAAATGAGATAATATTTGTAAAGTGCGTAGCATAGTGCCTGGCAGATAGTAGGTACTTAATAAACACTTATTCCATCCTCCTAAGTAGATGGTTTCCCTGAGGGCAGGGGTTATATCTCCCCTCTCAGACTTGGAACTCCCTGAGGCCCCAGAAAGTTATGACTCCCTCCACTCCTGGGGTCCCTGAGCTTGGGACATGACCAGGACTCAAACTCTTAAGTTCCCCCAACCCCCAAAGGATGGGTGGGGGGAGGCCAGCACTGTCACTGGAGTAAAATTGATGACTTTGCTACTCTTGACCAAGGACCCCAGACACTCTGTGACCCACCCTGTGTGGGCCAGCTCATATTTACAAGGGTATTCTAGCTTCTCTGTTTCTGACTCTCTGTCTCTATCTCCGTATCTCACTCTCACACACACATAACAATACACAAATACAACCATTCACAAACACACCCAGAACAAGAGACACACAAATGCTGACACAGAGGCAGACAGGCTGGCACGTGTACACATACCACCCCCAACACATACACATGGACGTGTGTGGCCAGTCCCTCCCCCCTTACCAGAGGTCTGGTTGTTCCTGAGAAACTCCATCTGCAGCCTCTGGCCAGCCTGCCTGGCCACAGCCAAGGGCGTGGGGGCTGCAGGGTCCCCTGAGTAGCAGTTGATGGCCGCCCCACAGCCCAGCAGGGCCTGTGTCTCTTCGAGGTCAGTAGTGGTGACAGCCACACAAAGGGCCTGGGGGTGAGATTGAGCTGGCTCAGGCCCTGGAGAGAGGGGAGAGGATGCTCCCCTGCTCCTCCTCAAACCTCCCCCCTCCCATAGCAATGGTAGCCAGTCCCAGGCATAGGGAGTACCTGAGAGCAAAGAGATAGGGGGAGGTGGGAAGGGGGTTGGGGTGGGGTGGGGGGAACAGGAGAGGAGAAATAAAGAAAAAGAGAGAAGGGAAAGAGACAGGAGGAGGGAGAGATGCAGGGACAGACAAAAAAAGGGAGCAATCGGTCAACAAGCATTTGTTAAGAGCTGTGCCAGGCACTGTGCTAAGTGCTGGGGGTACAAAAAGTGACAAAAACAGGGAAAACAGGAGGACGGGGAAAGTAGGGGAGAAAGAGAAAGCTTGAGGTGGGGGAGGGACAGAAAAAGAGAGCACTCGGAGTGAGGAGAGGGACTCAGGGGGAAACGGAGGGCAAAGAAGGAGAGAGAGACAGAGCAGGAGACACAACGGGACAGTACTGGAGATGGAGGGAGGTGGAAGAGGTAGAGGGAGAAAAAGAAAAGGGGAAAAAGAAAAAGACAGAGAAGCGGAGGCAAGCAGACAGAGATCGGGGGGGAGACTGAGGAAGAGAGAAGATCAGGGAACTGGAGAGGAAGGGAGAGTGGAAAGAGACAGTGGTCTGAAAGGAGAGATGGACAAGCCAGGAGACCAGGGTGAGGGGAAGGGGAGAGAGACAGGCCCATGGATTGAGGGAGAAGGGAAGTCCCGGAGAAGTAGAAGAGGGGATAAGACAGAAAGGAAGGAAGGCAGAGGGAGAAAGAGAAGGAAGGAAAGAAAGAGAGTGGTCAGAGAAGGAGGGGAAAGAGAGAGAGGAGACAAGAGTAGGGGGAGAAGTGGAGGGGGCCAGGTCAGGGTCACAGGTCAGATCCTGGCTTCACCCTGAGGCTGAGAACCCCCCAGGGCAGCTGTTTCCTGGGTCTGGGTCTCTGTCTGTGGCCGAATCCAGTTTTAGCTCTCTCAGTCTCTCCGAGCCTTGGGGAGGGGAGGGAAGGACAGGGCTGAAGAAGGCGGGATGATTGTACAGTAAAGTCCTCCCACATGTGAATTCCTCACCGCCTGCCTGCTGGGCCCTCCAATGAAAGCCTCTTGGCCCCGCCCAGGCGGCCTGAACCCAGCCAATTCCTTCACCCTGAGCAGGCCTGGCTGGGGAGCCAGACTCTTGGGTCCCACCAGCTCAGAGGTGGCTCAACTTTGCTTTAGGAACGGTCTGGGGTGGGGCTGCTCAGGATGCTGGGAGGGATGTCTCACCAGAGCTCGTCCACAACCCCTGCCTCAGGACACAAGTACACACACACACACACACACACACACACACACACACACACACAGAACACGGAGCACAGCCAAGGAAGTAAGCATGTGTACTGAGGGAGGGAGAGAAATTAGAACACAGGTGTCCAGCCTCCCATTCTGTGGCAGAGACTACAATATAATGGAGAGTTCATCCTGGGTCTCAAGTGGCCCAAAGAAGTCTCCAAAACCATGCGTGCCCTGAACTTATCATGCTGTGGGGCTAGAGCCCCTGAGGCCTCCATGGAACCTCTCTACACCTCAGAGGGGAGAGGGGTATGGGGCCTAAGGGAGCTGGTTCGGAGCAGCCCAGCTGGTTTCCATGAGCCCAGCAGGAAATAGCACCGGGCGTCAGGCCTGCTCCCTTTGGCAAGACATAGCAGCAAGAAGGGAGGGTGCAAGACAGAGGAGGGAAGGGAGGGGAGCAGCTGGTAGAGTGGAGTAGGGGACAGGAGACTTGGGTTAAAACAGAATCATCAGCTCAGAAAACATAAATCACAAAACATCAGAGCTGGGAGGACCCTTAGAACACAGAATGTCAGAGCTGGGAGGGCCCTTAGAACACAGAATGTCACAGTTG
>NW_020946160.1:0-8395 GCF_900497805.2 Vombatus ursinus
TTTTCCTGAGTTTCTTTTTTTCTTCTTCCTCTTTTTCTTTTTTTTTTAATTAAAAGAAATTTTTAAAAATTCTTTGTTACAGAGGATAGGTCTATGAGAGGTAGGAGGAGGGATACAGAGGGAAAGCTAGGTGATGTACAAACAAGAGATACCCAGGAGATGCATGATAAGAAAGGGACGTAAGCCAGTCACCTAGCAAAAGCAACAGAGATGGCCTAAGCCCTGCTCAGGTATCCTCACAAAGTTAAAAAGACTTACAATAGGAGTTCTTAATGTGTTTTCTGTGTCATCGATCCTTTTGGCAGTCTGGTGACCCCTTCTTAGAACAATGTTTTTAATTACACAAAACAAAATACGTAGGATTACAAAGAAAACCAGTTACATTGAGATAAAGATGTAATTTTTTTTCCCATCCAAGTTCACAGGCCCCCTGAAATCTATCCTGGATGCCTTGAGGGGTCTCTGACCTAGAGAGGAAGGCCTCTAGCACACCATGTGAGTCCCGTTGGCAAAATTTATGGGAAACACAGAAAAGCGCTGCACAGGATAAGAAGGTGCAGCTTTTGATTTGCAACATCTAAAAGGTGCCTGGAAGCAGAATAAGTGTCCCCAGAAGGTGACAGATCCCTCCTCAATGGAGGTGCTCAAGTAAAGAATGAATGGCCCCTCGGGAAGATGTTGTAGGGAGGGCTTCTGTTCAGGTATGAATCAGACAGTTTCACCTTGGAAGTCCCTTGCAACTCTGAGATCTGTGATAACTATCATCATGTATCATCACCACTTTCCTCCCCTTCATCATCAAACCCCAGTCACCATGGTCACCATAATGTACACCACCATCACTACCACTATTCCCACCCTAGGACATGGTGGTAAGCTCCCAGGTATCTACAGCGCTCATCCCATCACCATCATGATGCTATAAAGTCCCTTAAGTTATGACTGCCATGATGCATTTTATAGTGTCTACTTTGTCATTTCTATGACCTTTCTTAAGACTTGTACAAGCATATGATTGCTTTTTGCAATTTTATAACTACAAGTGTCATCCTTCTTCTGGGGAATGTAAATGAATTGACACTGCTTACCAGAGAACATATACACACATACACACATTCACATGCAGCTATATTAATAGTTGAAGCCTCCCCCACCCCTTGGGGATCCTTATGTTTTCTTCCCCTTCTCTATACAATCTGAGTTAACATTCATACACAGAGTCCCCAGGGAAAAAGCTATAAGCATCTCCATCAAAGGACCTTTGATCCTCACTTGAAAGAATGACCTGAGGCCATCCTCCTGGCAATAGCCAGGCAATTTTGAGGCAGAATTCCCAGGGAAGCTTCATGCCCATATTAACCAGTTAATCTTTTGTGTACCTATGTAATTATAATTGCTTCTGACCTTCTTTTGCTATAAATAAGATAAGGTCTTCTTGTCTCCCCAAATATAACTCTGCATAAGGATTGAATTCAGCCCCTCATAGTATGAGGGGTCATAAATAAAGTACTCCTGTCTCCTTTGTTAGCCACTGAGTAGATTGGGGAACATTCTGATTTCATATTCTCATCCGTCTCAACAAATTACTGTGCTCAATGATCCTAAAGTTCAGATATGGAAACAGACAGATAAAATCATGCTACCAGACATCCTACTGAATCTCCTGAAGAGGGGAGAAGAGGGGCTTGAGATGAGACTTTTCCTGTACAATAGGGGAAAAATTTAGAGAGCTGCCACACCATCCCCCCAACCTAGAAGAAGATCTGGAAAATACAGCACCCACCCTTCTCCTGTCTCTAGATTTCTGGAGGCTTCAGTTACAGGATATTATTTAATAAATTTCATTTGAATATGTAAGTCTTGTGCATGAGTTTTCTCCTTTTCACTCTCTTAATACAGATGTAGAGTTACCATATAATCACTCCTTTAGAGAAGCCTTTGCTGTCAAATGTAGGAGCTGAAATGGGTGGGAGAAACTAATCAAGTCTCCTCATTTTACAACTCCCAATACTCACACAGAGAGCCCTCATTCAAATTGCTACAGTGAATGATTCACATGACCATGGAATAACAGAATCTAGCATGAATCTCTGTGTATGCTAGTCTACTTCACCCATATTCCAAAGGCCACTTACCTGCCTCTTCCCTCTCGTTGACTTCAAAACAGGTCCAATAGTCCTTCTCTTTTATCCTCACATTCCTACGATCTAAGATCTCCATGGTGAGCTCCTGGGCTGTCATGGAAGCTGGGATCTGAAGGGAAGAGGCATAAAGAGATAAGACCCTTCTTTCCTAACCCCAGAAGACTAACCCTAAAAGTCTGAGCCATGAGGGAAAGCCTACATTCACCAGGACCCCAGCCTTTGGTCCAAGTGCCCCCCAGCAAGGTAGAATGGAAAAAAGATAGGATTTGTAGTCCAAAGTCTCAAATTCAAATTCTGCCTCAGAAATTTACTAGCTGTGTGACCTCTGTCTTAGTTTCTTCATCTGTAAAATGAGGGTGTTGGCCAACTAGATGACCTATAAAGCTCTTTCCTGCTCTAAATTATAAACCTGTCACTGTAGGAGCTCTGGATTTGACTGGGTTAGCCAGGGCCACCTTACTTCATCCTGATAGGGCCAGCCTCTCCAACTTCCCTTCAGATATCAATTATGTATGAGGCTAGGATTTGAGTTCTCTTTCTCACATCAACTTCCTGCTGATTCTGAATAAGTCATTTTACTTTTCTGAGCCTTAGTTTCCCCGTCTCCAAAATAATAATAATATTTTTGCCACCTACTGCATAGGGTAGTTGTACATTTTGAACATTAAAGAACTATAGAAATGAGAGCCATTATTGTTGCTAGCTGTGTGCCTCAGTTCCTTCACACCAAAAAAAAATGGAAATGCTCAACCTTGCACTACCACCTCACAGATCTATTCTGAGGAAAACACTTTGTAAACAGAGCTATCATTACTATGATCATCTCTTTTAACTCCATCCAGAGCCTGGTTCTATGGATAGCCTGTATTAGCTCTGAACTCTACTCACATCAGCTCCAGAAAACCTCAGTGCTGGGCTTCCTGGAAGACAGACCTAACAGAGAGGCACCATGTGTCCTGTCTGACAGGCTTGCTACAGCACCAAGGACAGCTCCACAAGCAGAAGCCAAGACTGGGCTTGGGGTTTCTGAGTCCCTGAGGCCTCACCTTAACATGCTGCTCGGTCTCCGTTGCCTTCTTTTCCAAGTATACAGTGCAGATGAAATCTCCAGCATGCTGTGGAGGGGAGAAGAGAGGGAATTAGAGAGAGTAAAAGGGTAAAAACAGGGACAGAAGCTTCACCTAGAGAACTGGTGCTCTAGCAGCTTCCTTCTACCCTCTGAAACATCTGGAGCAATAGAAGGCTGAGGACAGTATACTGGATAGGATAGAACACTGGACTTAGATTCAGGAAGAGCTAGGTTCAAATCTTGCCTAAAAGACTGGGCAAGTCCCTTAATCTCTCTGTGCCTCAGTTTCCTCATTTATAGAATAAAGGAGGTGAACTCTGTGACCTCTAGAGTTCCTCTTGCTCTAAAATCACCAAATGGAGGAATATTCCTATACCAGAAGAAACAAGGTACGTGAAGAATATAGAGAAGCATGAGAAAACTTCTATGAACTGACATAAAGTGAAGTAAGCAGAATCAGGAAAAGAATACACACTGACAATGTAAATGGGAAGGACAAATAACAACAATAACAACAGATAACATCTTTGTAAAACTATATGCTATGTGCCAGGCACTATGCTAAGCATTTTTAGAGGTATTAACTCATTTGATCCTCACAACCACCCAGCGAGGTACTATAATTAAGCTCATTTCACAGATGAAAAAACTGAGGCAGACAGCCAGTGGTTAAGTGACTTGCCCAGGGTCACACAGCCAGTAGGTGTCTGAGGATAGATTTGAATTCACATATTTCTGATCTAGGCCCACAGCTCTTTACACTACACCACATAGCTGCCCGAAACACACCAAAAACAACAACAATAAACAAACCCTGAATGCCATATAATTTAAGAGATTTTAAAAATGCATTTCCCTTCCTTCTTTGTCAAAGGGGTACTGTGGGTGTCAAACCTTACATACACTATCAGACATGCATGTAGTGCTTGTTAGTTTTGCTGAATGACTTATTTTTTTCCTCCTTTTTCTCTTATTGTTACAAGTGATAGCTTTTGGGATATAGGAGTGGGAATAGACATACACAGAGAGATAGAAACAGAGGACAGACACAGAGAGAAGGAGAGAGACAAAGGTGATATTAATAATGAAAGTCATCAATAATTTTTAGAAGAAAATGAGCATTTATTAAGTGCCTACTATGCGCTTGGTACTTTACAAATATTATCTCATTTGATCTTCATAATCTTGGGAGGCAGGTGCTATTATTATATAGTTGAGGAAACTGAGGCAGACAGAAGTGAGGAGATTTGCCAGACACAGCTAGTAAGTGTCGCAGGTCAGATTTAAATTAAGGTCTTCCTGACTCCAGGTTCAACACGCTATCTACTGTGCACCTTAAAGAAGAGGGGTATTATTATTGTTGTTATTATCACTATCATCATCATCATTATTCTCATATCCTTCATTCTAGCCAAATTGAATCATTTGCTATTTCCTGGATCAGTAGTACAAGGGTTGAAGCCCTGAGCCTGGAGTCAGGAAGACCTGAGTTCAAATCTGGCCTCAGACACTTCCCAGCTGTGGAACCCTGGGGCAAGTCACTTAACCTCTGAATGCCAGTTTTCTCAACTGTAAAATGGGGCTAATAATACATCTACCTGCCAGGGTTCTTGTGAGAATCAAATGTTTTTACATTTTCATAGCCCTTAGCACAGTGCCTGGCATATAGTAGTTGCTACATAAATGCTATCATTATTATTATTATTATTATTATTATTTATTCAGGCCTCTTATCTTCATGCATTGGCGCCTGAATAGAATCCCTCCCTCATTTCTACCTGCTGAAATCCTTTCTCTTCACAGCATGGCCCAGGTGCTAGATTCCTCCCAGCTGAAAGTCATTCTCCTGCGGCAAAACTTCCTAAAGCCCTTTCTTTTGGTTTTACACTGACCTTCCTATGTATCCCTAGCACTTAGCACAGAGCCTGGCATGTACAAAGTGCTTAACAAACTCCTGCAGACTGATTCACTGACCCTTACGCTCTTCCGTGCATCACAGCTACATCACAAGTGCACATGTCCTATTTGCCCCTCCCAAGTTCACTTAGGGCAGCACTTGAGTTATTTTTCATCCTTCTAGCTCTAAAAATCTATGATCTTCTGATCCCTAGAACCTCTCCCATATCACTCATCCCCTGAACTATCCCTCTTGGGGAGCTGCCTTCTCCTGGAAGAGGTTTATCTGGAGTTGGGAAGGTTGAGACGGCGGAGGAATTGGGAAAAGTGAAGCAGAGACATTAGTCAGCATGAGAGGAAACAGGGGCCTGGCCGTGGAGGGCAGAGGGACAGTCTAGCCGAAGTGAGGTGAGAAAAGGGGGTCTGGCCAAGGTGAACTTAAGTAGGAGGGTCTAGTGGGGGTGCATTGGGGGGCACTGGGCTGGCCAAGGGCAAAGGAATGGCAGTGTGCATCCCCAGCGTAGAGAGCAGAAGGGCATTTCTCAAAGTTGCCTGATGCCCTCCACTGCCCAACTGCTGATAAACCTCCCCCTCTCCCATCCCCTAGTAGGCACTCAGTTTGGATATGAAGGGCTGCCATGTGGGAGGGCAATCAGACTTGTCCTAGTTGGCTGCAGAAATCACAGCTAAGGCGCAATTAGGGAAAGGTGCAGAGTGGCAAGTGTAAGGCACAGAGCATCCAAATCATGAACGGCCTCCTAATAATCAAAGCTGTCCCAAAGTGGAAGGGTCTTGGCTCCCCACCCCTACAGGTTTTCATGACCACTTGGAGATGGAAAGCACACAGATGGGCTTGAGTTCAGATCCTGTGACAATGACTACTTGTGTGACCAAGGGTCCGTAACAGCCTCTGCTAAGCCCATTTCCTCCTCTGTAAAAGGAGAATAATACCTACCCTGCCCATTTCACAGTATTGTTGTGAGGAATGGATGATGTCATCCTTAGGGCAACTGTGATATTGCTGGAGGAGCAGTTCCTCTTCAAGCAGAGAGGCTGGAGTGGATGCCCTCTGGGACTCCTTTGAACTCTGAGATTATGTGACCCCTGAGGTTCTATGACATCTGGGAGCCTTCCACTCCATGCCCCTGGCCTCTCTGTGGAAACCAGACGACAGATCCCAGGCTCTGCTCTGGGCCCCCAGCATCTGTGCTCCTGAAAATGTGCCCTAACCTGCTCCCAGAACCGGACGCATGCTGCCTTCACACTGCCCAATTCCCATTCCACCTTCTGCAAAAAGCCTTTCCAGGCTGCCCACGCACACCACACCCCCAGTGCCTCCCTCTGAGATTAGTCCCCATTTACACTGTTTCTGTTTATCTTGTTCAAAGTCTTAAGTATCTTGTTAAGGTCTTCCTGATAGTTGTTTTGCATGTCGTCTCCCCACCTTACATAGGGAGTTCCTTGAGAGCAGGGACCCTGTTTTTGCCTTTCTTTGTATCACCAGCTAGGGCAGCTAAGTGGTGCAGTGGATAAAATGTTGGGCCTGAAGTCTAGAACACTCATCTTCATGAATTCAAATCTGGCCTCCAACATTTAGAAGCTGTGTGACCCTGGGCAAGTCACTTAGCCCTGCTTGCCTCAGTTTCCTCATCTGCAAAATGATCTGGAGAAGGAAATGGCAAACCACACCAGTGTCTTTGCCAGGAAAACCCCAAATGGGGCCACAAAGAGTCAGACACAACTGAAGAACTAAACAACAACACAAAAGTATCCCCAGCACATAGCCCAGTGCCTGGCACACAGGAAACGCTTAATAAATGCTTGTTAACCAAGTGAAGGAATGAAAGAAGTTGAGGAATTGAAGGGGCAGGGGAAAGGACAGGCAGGGACCAGTGGCAGCTGGCTAGAGACAGGAGGGGGTCTCCTTCCCTCATGTTTGGAGGGTTAATGAAGAAAGGGCAGGAAAGGGAGAAGGAGAGAGGCCAAAGCCAGGGAAGGATGGAACTTGGCTGGAGCTGCTGGGCTGTCTGGGCTCCCGAGGCTGCCTTACCTGTGTTCCACTGGCTGAGCCTGCCACCCTCATCTTGACAATGGCTGTAATCTCTTCTCGCTGCTTCCTCAGCTCCTCCTCATCCACCTGCAGGGAGAGGGGAGGGAACAAAGAATTGAGGGTGAAGAAGGGGACAATGCCTGTGATGGGGGTAGGAGGCTGGTCTAGCTACCCTCTCCCAAATTCCCCACCAGTCCCACAGGAAGTCACTGGATATGAGGGCTCCTCATGTGACCTTGAGAAAACCCCTTCCCTTTGTGGACCTCAATTTCCTCAATTGTGAAATTAGGAGTCTGGACTAGATTCTTTTTTTTTTTTCCAATAAACAAAAGCCTTTATGTGTGTATGATATGGGTGGAGCCAGTCTTTTGTCATAGAGTTATACAATCTCAGTTAGAAGACTAGAGTATGCCCAAGGTCCCTGCCAGAGATGACATTCTATATTCTGACTTTCTTGTAGATCACAGATTTAGAGGTAAGAGAGGCCTCAGAGGCCATCCAAGGCCCTCATTTCACAGGTGAGGAAACAGGTCACAGGGTAGAAGATACCCAGAACTTGCCCAAGGTCAGAGTTACTAAGAGGCAGAGCCAAGATTAGAACCCAGGATCTCTAACTCCAATACCCTCATTGTCTCCACTGACCCATGCGTGTTGCCTCCTCTTCTGTTCTAAGGTCTCTTTCAGCTCTGACATTTTATGTTCTATGTTCTAAGGGACAGTGAGACAACATCTAATCTGATTCCCTCTTTTTATAAAGGGGAATACCAAAGACAAAGGAAGTGATTTAATATTCAAGGTCACGCAGCAAGTTAGAGATAGAACCAGCACTAGAAAACTAGGTGTCCTGACTCCCACTCCAGGGCAATCTTCATTATACAGGGCTAGTCCCCTCCTACTCCTGGGCTTGGGACCCACTGGGACATGAGACCCAAGGCTCCCAAGTTTTTCTGTTGCTCTCATCACTCCATGAGACATACACTGAACACTCGCACATAGTGATCGATGAGGTCCTCCACTACTCGGCCAGCCTTGTAGTCCTGACCATCCGTCTGGAAAAGCGTGGGCCCAAAGACAATTGCCAAGTTGTGGGTATTCATCTGATTGGTCTCCGAGAAGCACTGTACACTATGAAGGGTAAGAATACCTTAACTCAGGATCCTCCTTCCCCTAATCTGATAAATCCCTCAAACTCCCTTCCCCTGGAATGCCCAGGGACCTCAGAAAAAGACCCCAAGA
>NW_020946161.1:0-8396 GCF_900497805.2 Vombatus ursinus
TTTTCCTGAGTTTCTTTTTTTCTTCTTCCTCTTTTTCTTTTTTTTTTTAATTAAAAGAAATTTTTAAAAATTCTTTGTTACAGAGGATAGGTCTATGAGAGGTAGGAGGAGGGATACAGAGGGAAAGCTAGGTGATGTACAAACAAGAGATACCCAGGAGATGCATGATAAGAAAGGGACGTAAGCCAGTCACCTAGCAAAAGCAACAGAGATGGCCTAAGCCCTGCTCAGGTATCCTCACAAAGTTAAAAAGACTTACAATAGGAGTTCTTAATGTGTTTTCTGTGTCATCGATCCTTTTGGCAGTCTGGTGACCCCTTCTTAGAACAATGTTTTTAATTACACAAAACAAAATACGTAGGATTACAAAGAAAACCAGTTACATTGAGATAAAGATGTAATTTTTTTTCCCATCCAAGTTCACAGGCCCCCTGAAATCTATCCTGGATGCCTTGAGGGGTCTCTGACCTAGAGAGGAAGGCCTCTAGCACACCATGTGAGTCCCGTTGGCAAAATTTATGGGAAACACAGAAAAGCGCTGCACAGGATAAGAAGGTGCAGCTTTTGATTTGCAACATCTAAAAGGTGCCTGGAAGCAGAATAAGTGTCCCCAGAAGGTGACAGATCCCTCCTCAATGGAGGTGCTCAAGTAAAGAATGAATGGCCCCTCGGGAAGATGTTGTAGGGAGGGCTTCTGTTCAGGTATGAATCAGACAGTTTCACCTTGGAAGTCCCTTGCAACTCTGAGATCTGTGATAACTATCATCATGTATCATCACCACTTTCCTCCCCTTCATCATCAAACCCCAGTCACCATGGTCACCATAATGTACACCACCATCACTACCACTATTCCCACCCTAGGACATGGTGGTAAGCTCCCAGGTATCTACAGCGCTCATCCCATCACCATCATGATGCTATAAAGTCCCTTAAGTTATGACTGCCATGATGCATTTTATAGTGTCTACTTTGTCATTTCTATGACCTTTCTTAAGACTTGTACAAGCATATGATTGCTTTTTGCAATTTTATAACTACAAGTGTCATCCTTCTTCTGGGGAATGTAAATGAATTGACACTGCTTACCAGAGAACATATACACACATACACACATTCACATGCAGCTATATTAATAGTTGAAGCCTCCCCCACCCCTTGGGGATCCTTATGTTTTCTTCCCCTTCTCTATACAATCTGAGTTAACATTCATACACAGAGTCCCCAGGGAAAAAGCTATAAGCATCTCCATCAAAGGACCTTTGATCCTCACTTGAAAGAATGACCTGAGGCCATCCTCCTGGCAATAGCCAGGCAATTTTGAGGCAGAATTCCCAGGGAAGCTTCATGCCCATATTAACCAGTTAATCTTTTGTGTACCTATGTAATTATAATTGCTTCTGACCTTCTTTTGCTATAAATAAGATAAGGTCTTCTTGTCTCCCCAAATATAACTCTGCATAAGGATTGAATTCAGCCCCTCATAGTATGAGGGGTCATAAATAAAGTACTCCTGTCTCCTTTGTTAGCCACTGAGTAGATTGGGGAACATTCTGATTTCATATTCTCATCCGTCTCAACAAATTACTGTGCTCAATGATCCTAAAGTTCAGATATGGAAACAGACAGATAAAATCATGCTACCAGACATCCTACTGAATCTCCTGAAGAGGGGAGAAGAGGGGCTTGAGATGAGACTTTTCCTGTACAATAGGGGAAAAATTTAGAGAGCTGCCACACCATCCCCCCAACCTAGAAGAAGATCTGGAAAATACAGCACCCACCCTTCTCCTGTCTCTAGATTTCTGGAGGCTTCAGTTACAGGATATTATTTAATAAATTTCATTTGAATATGTAAGTCTTGTGCATGAGTTTTCTCCTTTTCACTCTCTTAATACAGATGTAGAGTTACCATATAATCACTCCTTTAGAGAAGCCTTTGCTGTCAAATGTAGGAGCTGAAATGGGTGGGAGAAACTAATCAAGTCTCCTCATTTTACAACTCCCAATACTCACACAGAGAGCCCTCATTCAAATTGCTACAGTGAATGATTCACATGACCATGGAATAACAGAATCTAGCATGAATCTCTGTGTATGCTAGTCTACTTCACCCATATTCCAAAGGCCACTTACCTGCCTCTTCCCTCTCGTTGACTTCAAAACAGGTCCAATAGTCCTTCTCTTTTATCCTCACATTCCTACGATCTAAGATCTCCATGGTGAGCTCCTGGGCTGTCATGGAAGCTGGGATCTGAAGGGAAGAGGCATAAAGAGATAAGACCCTTCTTTCCTAACCCCAGAAGACTAACCCTAAAAGTCTGAGCCATGAGGGAAAGCCTACATTCACCAGGACCCCAGCCTTTGGTCCAAGTGCCCCCCAGCAAGGTAGAATGGAAAAAAGATAGGATTTGTAGTCCAAAGTCTCAAATTCAAATTCTGCCTCAGAAATTTACTAGCTGTGTGACCTCTGTCTTAGTTTCTTCATCTGTAAAATGAGGGTGTTGGCCAACTAGATGACCTATAAAGCTCTTTCCTGCTCTAAATTATAAACCTGTCACTGTAGGAGCTCTGGATTTGACTGGGTTAGCCAGGGCCACCTTACTTCATCCTGATAGGGCCAGCCTCTCCAACTTCCCTTCAGATATCAATTATGTATGAGGCTAGGATTTGAGTTCTCTTTCTCACATCAACTTCCTGCTGATTCTGAATAAGTCATTTTACTTTTCTGAGCCTTAGTTTCCCCGTCTCCAAAATAATAATAATATTTTTGCCACCTACTGCATAGGGTAGTTGTACATTTTGAACATTAAAGAACTATAGAAATGAGAGCCATTATTGTTGCTAGCTGTGTGCCTCAGTTCCTTCACACCAAAAAAAAATGGAAATGCTCAACCTTGCACTACCACCTCACAGATCTATTCTGAGGAAAACACTTTGTAAACAGAGCTATCATTACTATGATCATCTCTTTTAACTCCATCCAGAGCCTGGTTCTATGGATAGCCTGTATTAGCTCTGAACTCTACTCACATCAGCTCCAGAAAACCTCAGTGCTGGGCTTCCTGGAAGACAGACCTAACAGAGAGGCACCATGTGTCCTGTCTGACAGGCTTGCTACAGCACCAAGGACAGCTCCACAAGCAGAAGCCAAGACTGGGCTTGGGGTTTCTGAGTCCCTGAGGCCTCACCTTAACATGCTGCTCGGTCTCCGTTGCCTTCTTTTCCAAGTATACAGTGCAGATGAAATCTCCAGCATGCTGTGGAGGGGAGAAGAGAGGGAATTAGAGAGAGTAAAAGGGTAAAAACAGGGACAGAAGCTTCACCTAGAGAACTGGTGCTCTAGCAGCTTCCTTCTACCCTCTGAAACATCTGGAGCAATAGAAGGCTGAGGACAGTATACTGGATAGGATAGAACACTGGACTTAGATTCAGGAAGAGCTAGGTTCAAATCTTGCCTAAAAGACTGGGCAAGTCCCTTAATCTCTCTGTGCCTCAGTTTCCTCATTTATAGAATAAAGGAGGTGAACTCTGTGACCTCTAGAGTTCCTCTTGCTCTAAAATCACCAAATGGAGGAATATTCCTATACCAGAAGAAACAAGGTACGTGAAGAATATAGAGAAGCATGAGAAAACTTCTATGAACTGACATAAAGTGAAGTAAGCAGAATCAGGAAAAGAATACACACTGACAATGTAAATGGGAAGGACAAATAACAACAATAACAACAGATAACATCTTTGTAAAACTATATGCTATGTGCCAGGCACTATGCTAAGCATTTTTAGAGGTATTAACTCATTTGATCCTCACAACCACCCAGCGAGGTACTATAATTAAGCTCATTTCACAGATGAAAAAACTGAGGCAGACAGCCAGTGGTTAAGTGACTTGCCCAGGGTCACACAGCCAGTAGGTGTCTGAGGATAGATTTGAATTCACATATTTCTGATCTAGGCCCACAGCTCTTTACACTACACCACATAGCTGCCCGAAACACACCAAAAACAACAACAATAAACAAACCCTGAATGCCATATAATTTAAGAGATTTTAAAAATGCATTTCCCTTCCTTCTTTGTCAAAGGGGTACTGTGGGTGTCAAACCTTACATACACTATCAGACATGCATGTAGTGCTTGTTAGTTTTGCTGAATGACTTATTTTTTTCCTCCTTTTTCTCTTATTGTTACAAGTGATAGCTTTTGGGATATAGGAGTGGGAATAGACATACACAGAGAGATAGAAACAGAGGACAGACACAGAGAGAAGGAGAGAGACAAAGGTGATATTAATAATGAAAGTCATCAATAATTTTTAGAAGAAAATGAGCATTTATTAAGTGCCTACTATGCGCTTGGTACTTTACAAATATTATCTCATTTGATCTTCATAATCTTGGGAGGCAGGTGCTATTATTATATAGTTGAGGAAACTGAGGCAGACAGAAGTGAGGAGATTTGCCAGACACAGCTAGTAAGTGTCGCAGGTCAGATTTAAATTAAGGTCTTCCTGACTCCAGGTTCAACACGCTATCTACTGTGCACCTTAAAGAAGAGGGGTATTATTATTGTTGTTATTATCACTATCATCATCATCATTATTCTCATATCCTTCATTCTAGCCAAATTGAATCATTTGCTATTTCCTGGATCAGTAGTACAAGGGTTGAAGCCCTGAGCCTGGAGTCAGGAAGACCTGAGTTCAAATCTGGCCTCAGACACTTCCCAGCTGTGGAACCCTGGGGCAAGTCACTTAACCTCTGAATGCCAGTTTTCTCAACTGTAAAATGGGGCTAATAATACATCTACCTGCCAGGGTTCTTGTGAGAATCAAATGTTTTTACATTTTCATAGCCCTTAGCACAGTGCCTGGCATATAGTAGTTGCTACATAAATGCTATCATTATTATTATTATTATTATTATTATTTATTCAGGCCTCTTATCTTCATGCATTGGCGCCTGAATAGAATCCCTCCCTCATTTCTACCTGCTGAAATCCTTTCTCTTCACAGCATGGCCCAGGTGCTAGATTCCTCCCAGCTGAAAGTCATTCTCCTGCGGCAAAACTTCCTAAAGCCCTTTCTTTTGGTTTTACACTGACCTTCCTATGTATCCCTAGCACTTAGCACAGAGCCTGGCATGTACAAAGTGCTTAACAAACTCCTGCAGACTGATTCACTGACCCTTACGCTCTTCCGTGCATCACAGCTACATCACAAGTGCACATGTCCTATTTGCCCCTCCCAAGTTCACTTAGGGCAGCACTTGAGTTATTTTTCATCCTTCTAGCTCTAAAAATCTATGATCTTCTGATCCCTAGAACCTCTCCCATATCACTCATCCCCTGAACTATCCCTCTTGGGGAGCTGCCTTCTCCTGGAAGAGGTTTATCTGGAGTTGGGAAGGTTGAGACGGCGGAGGAATTGGGAAAAGTGAAGCAGAGACATTAGTCAGCATGAGAGGAAACAGGGGCCTGGCCGTGGAGGGCAGAGGGACAGTCTAGCCGAAGTGAGGTGAGAAAAGGGGGTCTGGCCAAGGTGAACTTAAGTAGGAGGGTCTAGTGGGGGTGCATTGGGGGGCACTGGGCTGGCCAAGGGCAAAGGAATGGCAGTGTGCATCCCCAGCGTAGAGAGCAGAAGGGCATTTCTCAAAGTTGCCTGATGCCCTCCACTGCCCAACTGCTGATAAACCTCCCCCTCTCCCATCCCCTAGTAGGCACTCAGTTTGGATATGAAGGGCTGCCATGTGGGAGGGCAATCAGACTTGTCCTAGTTGGCTGCAGAAATCACAGCTAAGGCGCAATTAGGGAAAGGTGCAGAGTGGCAAGTGTAAGGCACAGAGCATCCAAATCATGAACGGCCTCCTAATAATCAAAGCTGTCCCAAAGTGGAAGGGTCTTGGCTCCCCACCCCTACAGGTTTTCATGACCACTTGGAGATGGAAAGCACACAGATGGGCTTGAGTTCAGATCCTGTGACAATGACTACTTGTGTGACCAAGGGTCCGTAACAGCCTCTGCTAAGCCCATTTCCTCCTCTGTAAAAGGAGAATAATACCTACCCTGCCCATTTCACAGTATTGTTGTGAGGAATGGATGATGTCATCCTTAGGGCAACTGTGATATTGCTGGAGGAGCAGTTCCTCTTCAAGCAGAGAGGCTGGAGTGGATGCCCTCTGGGACTCCTTTGAACTCTGAGATTATGTGACCCCTGAGGTTCTATGACATCTGGGAGCCTTCCACTCCATGCCCCTGGCCTCTCTGTGGAAACCAGACGACAGATCCCAGGCTCTGCTCTGGGCCCCCAGCATCTGTGCTCCTGAAAATGTGCCCTAACCTGCTCCCAGAACCGGACGCATGCTGCCTTCACACTGCCCAATTCCCATTCCACCTTCTGCAAAAAGCCTTTCCAGGCTGCCCACGCACACCACACCCCCAGTGCCTCCCTCTGAGATTAGTCCCCATTTACACTGTTTCTGTTTATCTTGTTCAAAGTCTTAAGTATCTTGTTAAGGTCTTCCTGATAGTTGTTTTGCATGTCGTCTCCCCACCTTACATAGGGAGTTCCTTGAGAGCAGGGACCCTGTTTTTGCCTTTCTTTGTATCACCAGCTAGGGCAGCTAAGTGGTGCAGTGGATAAAATGTTGGGCCTGAAGTCTAGAACACTCATCTTCATGAATTCAAATCTGGCCTCCAACATTTAGAAGCTGTGTGACCCTGGGCAAGTCACTTAGCCCTGCTTGCCTCAGTTTCCTCATCTGCAAAATGATCTGGAGAAGGAAATGGCAAACCACACCAGTGTCTTTGCCAGGAAAACCCCAAATGGGGCCACAAAGAGTCAGACACAACTGAAGAACTAAACAACAACACAAAAGTATCCCCAGCACATAGCCCAGTGCCTGGCACACAGGAAACGCTTAATAAATGCTTGTTAACCAAGTGAAGGAATGAAAGAAGTTGAGGAATTGAAGGGGCAGGGGAAAGGACAGGCAGGGACCAGTGGCAGCTGGCTAGAGACAGGAGGGGGTCTCCTTCCCTCATGTTTGGAGGGTTAATGAAGAAAGGGCAGGAAAGGGAGAAGGAGAGAGGCCAAAGCCAGGGAAGGATGGAACTTGGCTGGAGCTGCTGGGCTGTCTGGGCTCCCGAGGCTGCCTTACCTGTGTTCCACTGGCTGAGCCTGCCACCCTCATCTTGACAATGGCTGTAATCTCTTCTCGCTGCTTCCTCAGCTCCTCCTCATCCACCTGCAGGGAGAGGGGAGGGAACAAAGAATTGAGGGTGAAGAAGGGGACAATGCCTGTGATGGGGGTAGGAGGCTGGTCTAGCTACCCTCTCCCAAATTCCCCACCAGTCCCACAGGAAGTCACTGGATATGAGGGCTCCTCATGTGACCTTGAGAAAACCCCTTCCCTTTGTGGACCTCAATTTCCTCAATTGTGAAATTAGGAGTCTGGACTAGATTCTTTTTTTTTTTTCCAATAAACAAAAGCCTTTATGTGTGTATGATATGGGTGGAGCCAGTCTTTTGTCATAGAGTTATACAATCTCAGTTAGAAGACTAGAGTATGCCCAAGGTCCCTGCCAGAGATGACATTCTATATTCTGACTTTCTTGTAGATCACAGATTTAGAGGTAAGAGAGGCCTCAGAGGCCATCCAAGGCCCTCATTTCACAGGTGAGGAAACAGGTCACAGGGTAGAAGATACCCAGAACTTGCCCAAGGTCAGAGTTACTAAGAGGCAGAGCCAAGATTAGAACCCAGGATCTCTAACTCCAATACCCTCATTGTCTCCACTGACCCATGCGTGTTGCCTCCTCTTCTGTTCTAAGGTCTCTTTCAGCTCTGACATTTTATGTTCTATGTTCTAAGGGACAGTGAGACAACATCTAATCTGATTCCCTCTTTTTATAAAGGGGAATACCAAAGACAAAGGAAGTGATTTAATATTCAAGGTCACGCAGCAAGTTAGAGATAGAACCAGCACTAGAAAACTAGGTGTCCTGACTCCCACTCCAGGGCAATCTTCATTATACAGGGCTAGTCCCCTCCTACTCCTGGGCTTGGGACCCACTGGGACATGAGACCCAAGGCTCCCAAGTTTTTCTGTTGCTCTCATCACTCCATGAGACATACACTGAACACTCGCACATAGTGATCGATGAGGTCCTCCACTACTCGGCCAGCCTTGTAGTCCTGACCATCCGTCTGGAAAAGCGTGGGCCCAAAGACAATTGCCAAGTTGTGGGTATTCATCTGATTGGTCTCCGAGAAGCACTGTACACTATGAAGGGTAAGAATACCTTAACTCAGGATCCTCCTTCCCCTAATCTGATAAATCCCTCAAACTCCCTTCCCCTGGAATGCCCAGGGACCTCAGAAAAAGACCCCAAGA
>NW_020946162.1:0-3297 GCF_900497805.2 Vombatus ursinus
GGAGTGGAAAGCTGAAGTTATAAGAAGCTAAATGACCTTTGGATTGTAAGCTCCTTGGGAGCAGGAAATATCTTTTGACTCTTTGTATCCCCAATATTTAGCATAGTGCCTGGGATATAGTAGGCACTTAACGAACAATTGCTGATTGATTGACTTGCCCTGCACCACAAAGTAAATATCTGAGCTAGAATTATAGTGATCTGAAAAGTAGATTTGAATACTCAAAAAAGTGGTGGATTCCCTCTCATTAGAGGCCTTCAAGCAGAATCCAGATAACCATTATCAGATTAGTTGTAGAGATTCATTTCAGGCATGTGATGAACTAGATGATTGCAGAGGTCCCTTCCAGCTCTAAAAGTTCGTGATTCTGTAACCCAGTTCTCCTGGCCCCAAACTCAGTGTTCTGTCCACTGTACCATGTTGCATAGCCCATATTCTTTTTACCTGTTCTTAACTGTGTTTGCTTTTCCCTTAATTATGTATTTTTATTGTTATAACCTATTACCAATCACAAGCCTTTAACCCAGTAACCAGACCATCAAATGGAATGTCAAAACATCTTGAAAGAGGCCTCATAAATATGTAAAGCTAAGGCACTCTCTGATAACTTTAACTAAGCAAAATAAACTGAGGAGGAAAGAAGTAAATTCTCTTTCCTGAATCTCACATGTAAAGAAAAAAGGAAGTTTCGGGCAATGAAACATTATTTCTTTTATAATTCCACAGGAAAAATTAATGAAGTTTGATTAGATATGCAGAAAAGAATTAATGTAAAAAAATGAATCGGGAAATCTGAATGCACTTGCTAAAATAACCACTGATCAAAATGTAAAACTCAGGTGCCTCTTGGGTCTCTTATCCAGCAGAAGAAACTTAGCCATTCTTTCTCCTTAGATCAAAATCACAGAACTAGAAAGAAAAAGGAAAAAAAAAAAAACATCAGAAGGTCTCAGAGATGGTTGCTCAAATATAACTCTCAGGTATTCTTATCTGAACTAAAAAGATTTAGTCTATTTTCAAGGGCCTCACTAACTTCATACAGTGAGCTCCCCAACCTTCTCTCACCCTGCTTTGTGGCTCTTGGAAATATGGAAAGACTATCAAAGTGACTTATCATAGCTTTTTCCTTTGTCTGAAGTCTTCTAACAGACAGCTTGAGGAGCAAATCCATGAGTCTTCAAGTTTTTTTTTTTAACCCTGGTTTATGGAAGCCTGAGTTGTTTAAGGGTCTCAGCTGCCTAGATTTTGGTTAATTGGTGCATCAAACTGTGACAGCAGGTAGAAGAGCGAGTATACTGGAAAGAGGATTAGGCTAGGAGCCAGGAGACCAGGACTGCAGTCCCTTTTCTGCCATCACCTGGGATCATAAGACCTAGCGTGGGAAGGAAGCTTAAATACCAGCTACTCCAACCTCTTCATTCTTTAGGAACTTGAATTTCAGAGGATTCAAGTGACTTGCTCAGGTCTCATCTGAAGTTAGAGAATCTGAAATTGAATACACATTTTCCACCTCCTATTCTATGCTGTTTCCACTATACCATTCCATGACTGCTTTGGACAAACCATTTAACATCTCTGGACCTCAGTTTCCTCACCTGGAAAGTAAAATAGTTGTACTGAATGATCCTAAGAGTTCCTGTCAGCTCTAACATTCTATGTTCTCTATAATGCCTGTGGAACTATCATTTCTCTAATTTCCCGTGTTTTACTCCTAAGTAGATAAGCAGCACTGTGGGTAAAATTTTGGACCTGGAGTCAGGAATACCTGAATTTAAATCCTGCCTAAGATGTGTACTAGCTGGAAAAGTCATTAACCCTTTTCAAAGGAAATTGTTTCCTCATCTGTAAAATAGGGACTATAATACCACCTACCTCATATGGACATTGTGAGATTCATATGAGCTAACATATGTAAAACACTAGGCAAACTTTAGAGTGCTACATAAATTTGAGCTACTCATATTATTGTTATTATAATTTATTTCAAAGGCACTTAATAGCTTAGAAATGTAGTGATGGTGATAGGCTTTCTCCTTTCAATATTTTAATGCTTTAAGTATTCATGACTTCATTGGTGTGGGTATTCTGTCGATTGATACAGATTGGAACCACTGTATGAGTGAGTTAGCTAAATAGTCGGTTGAAAAGCTCACCAACCTGCTACCAAAAAAATCATTTAGTCTTTCTGAATTTAGTAAGGTTGGTTTGGAATAACAGAGATACAGACAATCATCCTGTTGTTCTGTAGGTTTTTCTAGCTTGGTAGGGTCCTAAAAGAGATTGTATTTTGCTAATGGTGTCCTCCCAAACTCAGAGTCATCTCTGTACCATGATGAGGCAAGAGAGTAGGATTTTAATAAAGTTCACCACATAATGCAGTGGATAGAGTGCTGGGTCAAGTCAGAAAGACTTCAGGACAAAATCCTCGTGCAGTCAATTTCTAAGTATGTTACCCTGGACAAGTCACTTAACCTCTCAGAGCCTCAGTTTCTTCATCTGTGAAATGAGAGGGTTAGACTTGATACCCTTCAAGTTCCCTTCCAAATATAAATCTATGATACTGAGCCCTTTCTCATTTACTTGTATAGTGCCTACAGATACACCTAAGTCTTCCCTATCTTTAAAAAACCTCACTAAAGCTTGTAATCTCTTCAGTCTATATCTCTCAGTATTTCTCTCCTTTTCAGCTACATTCTTTAAAAAAGTGACCTAAACTCAGTGCCTTCATTTACTCTACTTCCACTCTCTTCTAAACCTGTCTTTTGATGTCATTCAAATAAAACTTCTCTACAACATTAGTAGTGACATTTTCTAATAATTTTATTTGGCTTTGTTTAGTTTAGGTTTTTTTTTTTTAATTTCTTTAGCAAGCATCTGTCCTCTCTGCTTCCCACCCCCACTCCACCTCCCAATTCCTGAAGGGAAAAAAAGGAAAAAAACAAACCTCATGCAACAACTAAACACAGTTAAGCAAAACACATTCCCACATTTCCATATGAAAAAATGCATGTCTTGTTCTGAATATCTAGTCTATTATCACTCTGTCAAGATGCAGGAAGTATTTGAAATAATAAGTCCCCTGAAATGGTGGTTGATCATTACATTATTCAGAACTCTTAAGTCTTTGAAAATTATTTGCTTTAATAGCGTTATAGTAAATATTGTTCTCTCTGTTCGGTTCACTTCACTGTTCCTTAGTTCAAAGTGATGTTCAAATGATGTCTTATTTCCCCTATCCCTTCCTTGTTTACCGTTGATAATAATATTATCTAGGATCCATAATGTTTGATCCAGACA
>NW_020946163.1:0-4191 GCF_900497805.2 Vombatus ursinus
TCCAGAGTCACTCAGCTATATGTCAGAGACTCGATTTTCACCCAGCTTTTTGCATATTTAGCCATGAACTTTAATGAGTAGTTTTTTTTTTTTTTTCTGGAAAATTGCTACATTCAGTGAAGGGTACAGATGTGAAATGGAGAAGAGTCATAGTCAACATTTTTTCTAGCTAAGTACTTCATTACTTCTGTAAAATACATTATTCTTTCTTTCTTCTTTCTTCATATGTTGTGTCACTAAAACCAAATTGATAGAGGGGATCTCTCAACTGTGAATGGATGAGGTTTGGTGAGAATATCCAGCTATATGTAACACTTTTATTCATGTAAACCTGGGATACATGAAGAGACTTAATATAGGCCCATAATTATATTGTCAACCTCCCTCAATGCTGGTTATCAAAAGAAGCTTCATAGTTGCTATGAAGTGGCAATTACAGATATCATGTTAAAATTGAAGGAAAAATACATTCAAGATTTCAATTCAATTCAATAAATATTAAGTATTTATTCTCATATGAAGAGATTAAAGTCATCTATAGTCACATGAAAAAATGCTCTAAATCACTATTGATTAGAGAAATGAAAATCAAAACAACTCTGAGGTACCACATCACCCCTATCAGAATGGCCAACCTGACAAAAGAGGAAAATGTTAAATGTTGGAGAAGATGTGGGAAAATTGGAACACTAATGCATTGTTGGTGGAGTTGTGAAAAGATCCAACCATTTTGGAGAGCAATTTGGAACTATGCCCAAAGGGCTATAAAAATGTGCATACCCTTTGACCCAGCATTAGCACTTCTAGGGCTATATCCCAAACAGATCACACAAATGGGAAAAGGAGCTACATGTACAAAAATATTCATAGCAGCTCTTTTTGTGGTGGCAAAGAATTGGAAATTGAGAAGATGCCCATCAATTGGGGAATGGCTGAGCAAGTTGTGGTATATGAATGTGATGGAATACTATTGTGCTATAAGAAATGATGAACAGGCTGACTACAGAAGAAACCTGGAAAGACTTGTATGGTCTGATGCTGAGTGAAGTGAACAGAAATAAGAGGACATTGTACACAATAACAGCCACGTTGTGTGATGACAAATATTGATAAACTTAACCCTTGCTGGCAATACAAGGATCTAAGACATCTCCAGAGGCCTTGTGATGGAAAATACTGTCCACACCCAAAGAAAGAACTATGGAAGCCAAATTACTATTATTTTCTCTTCTATTGAGTTTTGTTTCCTCTTTCTAATGGTTCCTCCTATTGGTTTTAATTTTTACTTATAACATCACTAATGTGAAAATATGTTTAATATGAATGCAAATGTATAGCCTATATCAGATTATGCACCGTCTTGGGGAGGGTGGTGAGAAGGAAGGGGGAGAAAAGTTTTAAACTCAAAAGCTTATGGAAGCGATCATTGATAAATCAAAATAAATTAATAAAAAAAATTCAATTCAATTCAATAAATATTAAGTAGCAACTTGCAATATTTAAAGCACTGTGTTCAGTGCTGGAAATACACACTAAAACAAAGAAGGCCTTACCCTTCAATAGCTATCATGCAATTGGGGGGGGGAATGAGGATAAGGAATAACAATATTCAAAATATCATCTCAAATTCTGAATCATATAAATTCTGTGACTGATTTGTCAACTTCTAACATCTGAGCATGTATACCAATTTGCATCCCATTACTCTGGATACAGTTGCTGGTTATCTAATTCTAGATTTTTTTTTTACTTTAATTCAATTAAAATTTGTCACTAATTTTCATTTTCATCATTATTGGGTTTATTTTCTCTTCTCAAAGAGGTCACTGTATCAATCAGTCTTACTTCTCCCCACTTCCTCTTTTTCCCTCATAATAGGGGATTCATATTTCACTAATTTCTTAACACCCGCAACTTATTCTCTATTCAAACTCAGCTAGGTCAGACCTTTAATCTTTCCATTACTACAAGCATTCAAAAAACTTAATTGACAAAAAGTGTTCAAGAGCTCTGAAATTACTAAATCTGTCCTTGTTTTATTTTTCCATCTCTCAATATGCTTCAGTCCTAAACATGTGTTTTCAATGTGACCATCTATGTCACAGTATTATGTGAATACACTACTCCTTTTTTGACTCCTCTTTCCTCTCTTCCCAATCTTAACTTTTCAGTGAAGTATTTCACTTTTCTCAATCTCATTCCTTCAGTAAACTATTTCAACTCCAAAACATCAGGTATTCTTTTCTCCCTTGCCTTCTCAGACTATTGCAAATCATGCTTTCTTATAAACTCCAACCCTGATATCCTACTAACATCTGACAATTCCCTTTCTGTTTTGGAGATGTAGTTCACCTGAAGTTACCTTCCATTTACTCTCTATATATCTGGTATGTATAGTCATTTACATATTCTCTACTCATTAGAATGTGAGCTCCATGAGGGTGAGGATTATTTTTGCCTTTCTTTTTATCTCCGGTACTTAGCACGTCGATTAACACTTAGTAAGTGCTTGATAAATCCTTGTTATATTACTGCCTGAATTTACAAATGCTGTTGAATGAAACTGTAGGAAATCACAGAACTGTATTGACTGGATCCACTATTAATGTCATTCCTCATTGTAGACAATCATCTTATTCTTACATTATAATCCCTTCTATGCACAGGATGATCCTATATTTACTTACATATTGTTACTCATGCTTAATCCTCTATCCCACATTTCAGTCTTTGAATCATTTACCATGCTTAGAATGTTAACTTTACCTATCTTTTACATATCTTTGAGTCTGAGACTCTTTGACTTGATGACTCAGATCAAGCACCATCTCTTCCTAAAATTGGTTCCTGGTCATTTGCAGTGAAATCCTTTTTATTGTTAGTGTCATTCTACTCTGCACTTATCTCATATGTTTTGAATACACAGACACACACACACACACACACACACACACACACATACACACACACACATGTATATTTTCGTTACATCCTCAAAGCTTAGCTAAGTGTCTGGCATACAGTCAGTATGTAAATGTGTTCATTGAAAGAATGACATGCTGAATATCGTTAGTATGTCTTTCTAAATTCCATCTTTATTCTTATCATCCTCACAATTTCTACTGTCATTGCCTATCACGATGACCTTTTTGCTAGCTTTTGCACTGTATTCTAAATGTACATATTTTAGTTTTTGTGTGTGTCATGAAACAGTATTTCTACCTGTGTTATTTTGCCTGACACTTAATTTGTCCTTTAGGATATTCCCTGCCTTGATCTACTCTCTATTTGGGGGCATACCTTTTACTGACTATATCTTTTTGAAATGGAAGTAGAAATGGGTGATTATTGGTTTTCTAGAGTCACATCTTCAGGATTTCTTTATCATGGAATGAAACACTTTTTTTCTTTTAAGGTCCATCCCATCCATTTACACTACCTTTCCTCCTATCCATATTGTTGACATTAATTCATCTCTGCATAACCAAACACATTGAAAAAAATCATATCCATCATGACAACATTTTCTATTTCGTTATTTGTCATCAATCAATCAATAAACATTTATTAAGCTACTATATGACAGGCACTGTGCAAAGGACTGGGGATACAAAAAAAGAGGTAAAAGAGAGTCCCTGTCTTCAAGGATTTTACAATCTATTTAGTGAGACAACATTCAAACAGATGAGAGGGAGATGTATGTATGTGTATAAACACATATACACTCATATACACATATAATTATATACACATACACATACATAATACATACATACTTATATGTGTATTTGTGTATGTTTATATGTGTACTTATGTATGTATGTATGTATATGTAAGGATTGCAAGATAAATAGATAGATAGATAGATAGATAGATAGATAGATAGATAGATAGATAGATAGATAGATAGATAGATAGATATAGCATGTGTTTGTGTATGCCCTGGTCTGCCTCTCTTCTGTTAGTTCTACCACATTTACTTATTCTCCTCCTCTCCTTCTTCCTGTTGGGTAAGATACATTTCTATATTCAACTGACTGTTTATATTATTAGCAATGCCCATCACTTATTCTCCCATCTTTTCCTCCACTGAAATAGGTTTCCCATGTGAAATAATTTACCACATTCTATCACACCCTTTTTCTGCACCCACTGTACTCTTCTTTCTCATTCCTTATTTTTTATGCTATT
>NW_020946164.1:0-4191 GCF_900497805.2 Vombatus ursinus
TCCAGAGTCACTCAGCTATATGTCAGAGACTCGATTTTCACCCAGCTTTTTGCATATTTAGCCATGAACTTTAATGAGTAGTTTTTTTTTTTTTTTCTGGAAAATTGCTACATTCAGTGAAGGGTACAGATGTGAAATGGAGAAGAGTCATAGTCAACATTTTTTCTAGCTAAGTACTTCATTACTTCTGTAAAATACATTATTCTTTCTTTCTTCTTTCTTCATATGTTGTGTCACTAAAACCAAATTGATAGAGGGGATCTCTCAACTGTGAATGGATGAGGTTTGGTGAGAATATCCAGCTATATGTAACACTTTTATTCATGTAAACCTGGGATACGTGAAGAGACTTAATATAGGCCCATAATTATATTGTCCACCTCCCTCAATGCTGGTTATCAAAAGAAGCTTCATAGTTGCTATGAAGTGGCAATTACAGATATCATGTTAAAATTGAAGGAAAAATACATTCAAGATTTCAATTCAATTCAATAAATATTAAGTATTTATTCTCATATGAAGAGATTAAAGTCATCTATAGTCACATGAAAAAATGCTCTAGATCACTATTGATTAGAGAAATGAAAATCAAAACAACTCTGAGGTACCACATCACACCTATCAGAATGGCCAACCTGACAAAAGAGGAAAATGTTAAATGTTGGAGAAGATGTGGGAAAATTGGAACACTAATGCATTGTTGGTGGAGTTGTGAAAAGATCCAACCATTTTGGAGAGCAATTTGGAACTATGCCCAAAGGGCTATAAAAATGTGCATACCCTTTGACCCAGCATTAGCACTTCTAGGGCTATATCCCAAACAGATCACACAAATGGGAAAAGGAGCTACATGTACAAAAATATTCATAGCAGCTCTTTTTGTGGTGGCAAAGAATTGGAAATTGAGAAGATGCCCATCAATTGGGGAATGGCTGAGCAAGTTGTGGTATATGAATGTGATGGAATACTATTGTGCTATAAGAAATGATGAACAGGCTGACTACAGAAGAAACCTGGAAAGACTTGTATGGTCTGATGCTGAGTGAAGTGAACAGAAATAAGAGGACATTGTACACAATAACAGCCACGTTGTGTGATGACAAATATTGATAAACTTAACCCTTGCTGGCAATACAAGGATCTAAGACATCTCCAGAGGCCTTGTGATGGAAAATACTGTCCACACCCAAAGAAAGAACTATGGAAGCCAAATTACTATTATTTTCTCTTCTATTGAGTTTTGTTTCCTCTTTCTAATGGTTCCTCCTATTGGTTTTAATTTTTACTTATAACATCACTAATGTGAAAATATGTTTAATATGAATGCAAATGTATAGCCTATATCAGATTATGCACCGTCTTGGGGAGGGTGGTGAGAAGGAAGGGGGAGAAAAGTTTTAAACTCAAAAGCTTATGGAAGCGATCATTGATAAATCAAAATAAATTAATAAAAAAAATTCAATTCAATTCAATAAATATTAAGTAGCAACTTGCAATATTTAAAGCACTGTGTTCAGTGCTGGAAATACACACTAAAACAAAGAAGGCCTTACCCTTCAATAGCTATCATGCAATTGGGGGGGGGAATGAGGATAAGGAATAACAATATTCAAAATATCATCTCAAATTCTGAATCATATAAATTCTGTGACTGATTTGTCAACTTCTAACATCTGAGCATGTATACCAATTTGCATCCCATTACTCTGGATACAGTTGCTGGTTATCTAATTCTAGATTTTTTTTTTACTTTAATTCAATTAAAATTTGTCACTAATTTTCATTTTCATCATTATTGGGTTTATTTTCTCTTCTCAAAGAGGTCACTGTATCAATCAGTCTTACTTCTCCCCACTTCCTCTTTTTCCCTCATAATAGGGGATTCATATTTCACTAATTTCTTAACACCCGCAACTTATTCTCTATTCAAACTCAGCTAGGTCAGACCTTTAATCTTTCCATTACTACAAGCATTCAAAAAACTTAATTGACAAAAAGTGTTCAAGAGCTCTGAAATTACTAAATCTGTCCTTGTTTTATTTTTCCATCTCTCAATATGCTTCAGTCCTAAACATGTGTTTTCAATGTGACCATCTATGTCACAGTATTATGTGAATACACTACTCCTTTTTTGACTCCTCTTTCCTCTCTTCCCAATCTTAACTTTTCAGTGAAGTATTTCACTTTTCTCAATCTCATTCCTTCAGTAAACTATTTCAACTCCAAAACATCAGGTATTCTTTTCTCCCTTGCCTTCTCAGACTATTGCAAATCATGCTTTCTTATAAACTCCAACCCTGATATCCTACTAACATCTGACAATTCCCTTTCTGTTTTGGAGATGTAGTTCACCTGAAGTTACCTTCCATTTACTCTCTATATATCTGGTATGTATAGTCATTTACATATTCTCTACTCATTAGAATGTGAGCTCCATGAGGGTGAGGATTATTTTTGCCTTTCTTTTTATCTCCGGTACTTAGCACGTCGATTAACACTTAGTAAGTGCTTGATAAATCCTTGTTATATTACTGCCTGAATTTACAAATGCTGTTGAATGAAACTGTAGGAAATCACAGAACTGTATTGACTGGATCCACTATTAATGTCATTCCTCATTGTAGACAATCATCTTATTCTTACATTATAATCCCTTCTATGCACAGGATGATCCTATATTTACTTACATATTGTTACTCATGCTTAATCCTCTATCCCACATTTCAGTCTTTGAATCATTTACCATGCTTAGAATGTTAACTTTACCTATCTTTTACATATCTTTGAGTCTGAGACTCTTTGACTTGATGACTCAGATCAAGCACCATCTCTTCCTAAAATTGGTTCCTGGTCATTTGCAGTGAAATCCTTTTTATTGTTAGTGTCATTCTACTCTGCACTTATCTCATATGTTTTGAATACACAGACACACACACACACACACACACACACACACACATACACACACACACATGTATATTTTCGTTACATCCTCAAAGCTTAGCTAAGTGTCTGGCATACAGTCAGTATGTAAATGTGTTCATTGAAAGAATGACATGCTGAATATCGTTAGTATGTCTTTCTAAATTCCATCTTTATTCTTATCATCCTCACAATTTCTACTGTCATTGCCTATCACGATGACCTTTTTGCTAGCTTTTGCACTGTATTCTAAATGTACATATTTTAGTTTTTGTGTGTGTCATGAAACAGTATTTCTACCTGTGTTATTTTGCCTGACACTTAATTTGTCCTTTAGGATATTCCCTGCCTTGATCTACTCTCTATTTGGGGGCATACCTTTTACTGACTATATCTTTTTGAAATGGAAGTAGAAATGGGTGATTATTGGTTTTCTAGAGTCACATCTTCAGGATTTCTTTATCATGGAATGAAACACTTTTTTTCTTTTAAGGTCCATCCCATCCATTTACACTACCTTTCCTCCTATCCATATTGTTGACATTAATTCATCTCTGCATAACCAAACACATTGAAAAAAATCATATCCATCATGACAACATTTTCTATTTCGTTATTTGTCATCAATCAATCAATAAACATTTATTAAGCTACTATATGACAGGCACTGTGCAAAGGACTGGGGATACAAAAAAAGAGGTAAAAGAGAGTCCCTGTCTTCAAGGATTTTACAATCTATTTAGTGAGACAACATTCAAACAGATGAGAGGGAGATGTATGTATGTGTATAAACACATATACACTCATATACACATATAATTATATACACATACACATACATAATACATACATACTTATATGTGTATTTGTGTATGTTTATATGTGTACTTATGTATGTATGTATGTATATGTAAGGATTGCAAGATAAATAGATAGATAGATAGATAGATAGATAGATAGATAGATAGATAGATAGATAGATAGATAGATAGATAGATATAGCATGTGTTTGTGTATGCCCTGGTCTGCCTCTCTTCTGTTAGTTCTACCACATTTACTTATTCTCCTCCTCTCCTTCTTCCTGTTGGGTAAGATACATTTCTATATTCAACTGACTGTTTATATTATTAGCAATGCCCATCACTTATTCTCCCATCTTTTCCTCCACTGAAATAGGTTTCCCATGTGAAATAATTTACCACATTCTATCACACCCTTTTTCTGCACCCACTGTACTCTTCTTTCTCATTCCTTATTTTTTATGCTATT
>NW_020946165.1:0-5353 GCF_900497805.2 Vombatus ursinus
GATTATTAGCTACCTCAAGAAGAATAATAAGCTACATTTAAGCCTAAAGAGGAGAAAACAAAGAAGAATGGAAAGGCAAGTAACATTAAATACCAATTGTGCAGTGCCCAAATCAAGGGTTCTTGAGATTCAAAGAAAGCAAAATTTATTCTTATCTAAAAAGTTCAGGAAAGGCTAAATCACATGATGGGGCATCAAAACTGATTTGGAACATGGAGAAAGGCAAGAATATTGCTAAGCAGCAACGATTGACAAAAGCATAATGAGTAGAGTATATAGTAGAAGCAAAGTGTGGTGGGCTACCGAAGCACAGTCTCATATGGCCAAAGTAGTTTAGGAGTAGCAATTACATCTGTTTTCCACATCAGATTCATTAGAGAACTAATGTCTCCTATTAAAATTAGTATATCTGTTGGAAATATAAACATTTTATTCAGAATGTTATTCTTATTTATATGAATTAGAAAAATCATTTCAAATATGTTTTCAATTTTATTTCAGCATTTGTATTTAAATCTACATTTCCTAGAAACCTAGAATAGCGGGATTTTGAGATGACAGTGCATAGCAGAAAACATAGAAAGCTAGTAATTGAAGAGTAGATATTAATAGATAGATATTGGATAGTATCATATATGCAAAATGTTCTAATTGGAAGAGAACTTTAAACATAGTGGGCACAATGTCAAACTGTAATCTATCTTAAAATGTAGATCATAATAAGTGATCTATAAAGAGCGTTACACAATGGAATAAATAAAAGGAGAGATAAAAATTACCTTATCTCATATTTTGAAATAGGGAAGAGATGAAAGCTTAGCATGTGAGATTTGGAAGATAATTCATAGATCATTCAATATGCCATCCTTATTTTACAAAGAAAAGAAACAGAGGACCAAGAGAGAGGAAGTAATTTATCTGTCCCATAGTCATTATTTCCATATAACAGTTAAAAATGTGTAGAAATCTCACAATTGTGGTGGAATTTATTCTTCTGAGATTTTCTGACCTACCCAAACTTCAAGATGTTCTGTTTGGAATTTTCTTGGTCATGTACATGAATATTCTGTTAGGGGATGGTCTCATCATCCTAATAACCAAGATTGATCCAAGTCTTCAAACAACCTTATATATTTTCCTTGGAAATTTTTCCTTCCTGTAAGTATGCTACACATCAATTAGTCTCCCAAGAATGACGATGTATCTTTGGACAAAGAAAAATTTCTTTCTTGGACTGTGCTCTACAACTTTGCTTTCTACTTCTGCTAGGAGGTACTGAGTGTTCCTGGATGTGATGGCATATGAAAACTATGTGGCCATTTGTAAGCCTCTCTATTACTCTCTAAATATGAACTACAAAGTGTGCATCCAATTGGTCATTGGCTCATGGATCAGTGCAATGCCAATTGTGATAGGGCAGACATGCCAGATTTTCTCTCTGCCCTTCTGTGGGCCTAATAAACTCAATCATCTTTTCTGTGATATGCCCCCATTACTGAAGCTGGCCTGTGGTAACAAACTTATGAATGAGTTCTCGATCTATGCTGATGCTGTGCTGTTTGCTAAGGTTCCATTTCTTTTGATCTTTGGGTGCTATATCAAAATCATACCTACCATTCTGGAGATGCCCTCAGCCACTGGGAGATATAAAGCTTTTTCCACTTGCTCTTCCCACCTCATAGTAGAAGTCTTATTCTTTGGTTCTGCTATCATTACATATTCAATACCCAAGTTCAATAGTTTGTCAAGCATGGACAAAGTGCTTTCTCTTTTCTACACCATCGTGACACCAATGTTAAACCCCATGATATATAGTTTTCTTTTCCTAATCCCTTCTATGGTCTTTATTTGAAAACTTTATTATTCATTCCATATACTCATAAATTTAAAAAAAGAAGTACACACTTTTCAAATTTTCATCCTGTATTCAATAGTACTTATAAGGCAAGAAAAGAAAAGAATCCACCATTAATCATTACCAACATATTTTCGGAACCATCTTCCATCTTGAAGTGAATAAGAAAACTAATTCAATTATCTGAATTATACGTAATAAGAAAATGCTCTACAGTCAGTGTAAACAAATTAGGACCAACTCAAAATTCCTATAAGCATACTGGAGAAGTACATTAAAATTCCTTATAACAATTATAAAGTTTTATTGAGAGTTTGAATGATTGTCATAGATGAGCAGATTTAAAATACTTACACTTATATATGTGTGTGTAAACATGTGTATGCCATAAAGGATGAGATGCTAGGCTTAGAATGAGGAAAAATTAAATTCCATTCCTATCTCAGGTATATACAAATGTGTAAAACTGGGCAAATCACTTAACCTCTTTTAGCCTCTGATGTTTATCTATAAAATGAAGATTCTCAGTAACATATACTTGGTGGGGTTTTGTGAGGATAAAATGACTTAATATATAAAATATTTTGATAACTTTAAAGTTCTAGATGAGAGAAGTCAGGTTTTGGAGTGAAGAAGGACTAGTTTCAAGACATAATGCTCATGTAAAATGTTTTTTTGACAATAGCCAAACCAGTTAACCTATCAGTAATATAGATAAGTTTAAATTTTTTATTTGTGAATCTCCTTTAGTAGAGGGATGTTTCTTATATAAGAAGTCATATTATCAGTAAAATAGCAGATCAAGTTATTATTCACATACATAAATAATATCATTGAAACAAAGAAAAAAGCAAAACTGATGCAAAATGAGATTTTCCAATGCCTGAGAGTTTTCAGAAAGGTGAGTGCTTTAAAACACTGTTGTTAGAGATGTGCATCAAGCCATTCTGGAAATCAATCTGTATCTTTATATTAAGAAAATGCTTACATCCTCTGGCATAGATGTGAAATTACTCAATTATTATCTCAAGTAGGTTAAAGAAAGTTTCCACATATTACAAGAGATTAATAGGTAGATATGCAGAGTACTTTAAGGTTTTTACTATAAGTCCTTTCTAGATAATATCACATTTTTTCCCTCATGTTAACCTTCTCAGGGCAGTTACATTATTATATTATATCCCAATTTTATAGATATAGTAACTGTGATTGAGAGATTTTACATACACATTCACATTCACAAATACACACATATTCACACATACATGTGTATACATACATGGGCAGCTAAGTGGCACAGTAGATAGTGTGCAGGGCCTGGAGTCAGGAAGAGTCATCTTCCTGAATCCAGATCTGGCCTCAGACACTTACTCACCATGTGACCTTGGGCAAGTCACTTCACGCCTTAGTTTCCAAATGTGTTAAATGAGCTAGGAACTCAGACATGACTGCAAAATGACTGAAAACATAAATGTCAAATATATGTATATATATATATATACATGCATATGTATATGTACATGGTAATTATATATGTAAATGTAATTATACACTGAGGGAGGAAGAAGAAAAAGAGGAAGAACAGCAGGAACAACAGCACAGAAGAGATGGGGCAGGCTTGAACAGGGTATGGAGGATCTAGAAATCACCCCCAAATCAAGAAGATCTGAATTCATGTTCAACCTCTGCCACATACAGGGTGTGTGAGTGTGACCCTGGAGAAGTCATTTAAGCTCTTAGTACCCTATGCAGCACTCCGAGACTTTAAGTTGCAAAGAAATTGCTAATATTTACATGCCAAATAGAAGCTAGATAGATAGATAATAGATCTGCCTACACAATCTAGCTAGGCAGATGGAATAACTAAAACCAATCTATGGTGGCAATATTCTATATATTTGGATGCACACAAATAATTTATATCCATTATACCTACCTTTCAATTATATCTATATATACATATATATATTTAAATTGTATATACATATTTATCTACACATGCATATATGGAATATGTATAATAAACACATGCATATAATGTGCATATATTCAATATGATATGAATATAGAATCTACAATTGTCATGTTGACTTCATCACAGTTTTGGAAAGAAATTATTAATCTGCTACATCTAAGTAGCTACATGCACCTCACTGTTTGTACCTCTCTGGAATGTCTATATACTAGACAATAGTGGCCCCTTTCCAGGGTGTTAGGCTGTTTGTCCCTGAGAGCCATGTACAGGAGTTGAGACACGTGGGCTAGAGTCTCAGAGCCTGATTCCTTGTGCAAACAGAAGAGGTCACTGATGACTTCGACATCTGCCTCATCCATTGATCTTAATGTCTTTTGAGAAATCACTTTAACAATCAGGTCAGCAGAAGTACTTTTGGAGCTTCTGACTGGCACCAAGCATTCAGCTTTGTCCTGAATGTGTGCCATCCCTAAGTTTTGTTGGCCCTTTTCTCATTAATCCTAATTTCATTCAAACTATAGGCCTTCAGGAAAAGAAAATTGAATTCCTCCAAAATAGGTGGACTGCTGATTGTTTTGGGGGAGCTCTTTCCAAGAACTAGAGGTTTGGGATGTGATCTTCTGGTTGTTTTTCCTTACTTTGGGGTGAAAGAGAAATGTGAAGAATTGGGCAGGGTTATAGGAGTATAGGAGTAGTTCCAAAAGTCAAAATATTGATTTCCCATGAAGATCTTTGAAAATGATTTCCTAACTTTTAAGTAAACCACCAATGCTCTTCTGAAATGATAGCTTAATGATCCTATGAATAAAGAAATGAGATTATTCTGAAATGACCTGTTAATCATTCTACATAAATATTGATAACTTCTATTATCAAAACAGAAATTTCCTAAGAGAATCCCTATTAAAATGATGTGATTCTGAGGCTTCAGTACTCTAAATTTCTCCATATGCTTAAATAATTTTTGAGTTGAATAGAGACAAAAATATGAATTCAATAGTATATTTGTGTGTACAGTATATGAAACTGCTAACAACAAATTGGGATATGGAAGAATGGCTTGTGACACAAGTAACTAATTATCAAACCTGAAAAATCATTAAATGTATATGTATATGTATATATGTATATATGTTTATATATTTATATATATATACATTAAGTCAAGGGCTTATTATTAATTTATTAATTAAGGGCCTATGATGAACTTGGTATTTTGGAACATCCAGCAATAATACAGGTATTTCACATTCATAGAACTGATCATTTGAGTTAGGGAAATAAGACTTGCACACATAAAATATTAACACTATTTCAGTATTTCTTATATTTAAAACATTGATCCAATAGTGCTTCTGGATCCCTGGTGTGAAAAATCTCTGGGAAGAGATATTTAACTTGTGCTTTCACTTCAACAGTGAGATCCTAAGGAAAGGAGCTCTCATTACCTAAGTAGGTTAAAACTATTCCTGTATCTTGCAGTCTTAGAGAATTTTCGAGAGCATGCAGAGGTTAAAAGACTT
>NW_020946166.1:0-5354 GCF_900497805.2 Vombatus ursinus
GATTATTAGCTACCTCAAGAAGAATAATAAGCTACATTTAAGCCTAAGGAGGAGAAAATAAAGAAAAATGGAAAGGCAAGTAACATTAAATACCAATTGTGCAGTGCCCAAATCAAGGGTTCTTGAGATTCAAAGAAAACAAAATTTTTTCTTATCTAAAAAGTTCAGGAAAAGCTAAATCAGAAGATGGGGCATCAAAACTGATTTGGAACATGGAGAAAGGCAAGAATATTGTTAAGCAGCAATGATTGACAAAAGCATAATAAGTAGAAAATATAGTAGAAGCAAAGTGTGGCGGGCTACCAAAGCACAGTCTCATATGGCCATTGTAGTTTAGGAGTGGCAATTACATCTGTTTTCCACATCAGATTCGTTAGAGAACTAATGTCTCCTATTAAAATTAATATATCTGTTGGAAATATAAACATTTTATTCAGAATGTTATTCTTATTTATATGAATTAGAAAGATCATTTCAAATATGTTTTCAATTTTATTTCAGCATTTGTATTTAAATGTACATTTCCTAGAAACCTAGAACAGCGGGATTTTGAGATGACAGTGCATAGCAGAAAACATAGAAAGCTAGTAATTGAAGAGTAGATATTAATAGATAGATATTGGATAGTATCATATATGCAAAATGTTCTAATTGGAAGAGAACTTTAAACATAGTGGGCACAATGTCAAACTGTAATCTATCTTAAAATGTAGATCATAATAAGTGATCTATAAAGAGCGTTACACAATGGAATAAATAAAAGGAGAGATAAAAATTACCTTATCTCATATTTTGAAATAGGGAAGAGATGAAAGCTTAGCATGTGAGATTTGGAAGATAATTCATAGATCATTCAATATGCCATCCTTATTTTACAAAGAAAAGAAACAGAGGACCAAGAGAGAGGAAGTAATTTATCTGTCCCATAGTCATTATTTCCATATAACAGTTAAAAATGTGTAGAAATCTCACAATTGTGGTGGAATTTATTCTTCTGAGATTTTCTGACCTACCCAAACTTCAAGATGTTCTGTTTGGAATTTTCTTGGTCATGTACATGAATATTCTGTTAGGGGATGGTCTCATCATCCTAATAACCAAGATTGATCCAAGTCTTCAAACAACCTTATATATTTTCCTTGGAAATTTTTCCTTCCTGTAAGTATGCTACACATCAATTAGTCTCCCAAGAATGACGATGTATCTTTGGACAAAGAAAAATTTCTTTCTTGGACTGTGCTCTACAACTTTGCTTTCTACTTCTGCTAGGAGGTACTGAGTGTTCCTGGATGTGATGGCATATGAAAACTATGTGGCCATTTGTAAGCCTCTCTATTACTCTCTAAATATGAACTACAAAGTGTGCATCCAATTGGTCATTGGCTCATGGATCAGTGCAATGCCAATTGTGATAGGGCAGACATGCCAGATTTTCTCTCTGCCCTTCTGTGGGCCTAATAAACTCAATCATCTTTTCTGTGATATGCCCCCATTACTGAAGCTGGCCTGTGGTAACAAACTTATGAATGAGTTCTCGATCTATGCTGATGCTGTGCTGTTTGCTAAGGTTCCATTTCTTTTGATCTTTGGGTGCTATATCAAAATCATACCTACCATTCTGGAGATGCCCTCAGCCACTGGGAGATATAAAGCTTTTTCCACTTGCTCTTCCCACCTCATAGTAGAAGTCTTATTCTTTGGTTCTGCTATCATTACATATTCAATACCCAAGTTCAATAGTTTGTCAAGCATGGACAAAGTGCTTTCTCTTTTCTACACCATCGTGACACCAATGTTAAACCCCATGATATATAGTTTTCTTTTCCTAATCCCTTCTATGGTCTTTATTTGAAAACTTTATTATTCATTCCATATACTCATAAATTTAAAAAAAGAAGTACACACTTTTCAAATTTTCATCCTGTATTCAATAGTACTTATAAGGCAAGAAAAGAAAAGAATCCACCATTAATCATTACCAACATATTTTCGGAACCATCTTCCATCTTGAAGTGAATAAGAAAACTAATTCAATTATCTGAATTATACGTAATAAGAAAATGCTCTACAGTCAGTGTAAACAAATTAGGACCAACTCAAAATTCCTATAAGCATACTGGAGAAGTACATTAAAATTCCTTATAACAATTATAAAGTTTTATTGAGAGTTTGAATGATTGTCATAGATGAACAGATTTAAAATACTTACACTTATATATGTGTGTGTAAACATGTGTATGCCATAAAGGATGAGATGCTAGGCTTAGAATGAGGAAAAATTAAATTCCATTCCTATCTCAGGTATATACAAATGTGTAAAACTGGGCAAATCACTTAACCTCTTTTAGCCTCTGATGTTTATCTATAAAATGAAGATTCTCAGTAACATATACTTGGTGGGGTTTTGTGAGGATAAAATGACTTAATATATAAAATGTTTTGATAACTTTAAAGTTCTAGATGAGAGAGGTCAGGTTTTGGAGTGAAGAAGGACTAGTTTCAAGACATAATGCTCATGTAAAATGTTTTTTTGACAATAGCCAAACCAGTTAACCTATCAGTAATATAGATAACTTTAAATTTTTTCTTTGTGAATCTCCTTTAGTAGAGGGATGTTTCTTATATAAGAGGTCATACTATCAGTAAAATAGCAGATCAAATCATTATTCATATACATAAATAGTATCATTGAAACTAAGAAAAAAGCAAAACTGACACAAAATGAGATTTTCCAATGCCTGAGAGTTTTCAGAAAGGTGAGTGCTTTAAAACACTGTTGTTAGAGATGTACATCAAGCCATTCTGGAAATCAATCTGTATCTTTATACTAAGTAAAATGCCTACATCCTCTGGCATAGATGTGAAATTTCTCAATTGTTATCTCAAGCAGGTTAAAGAAAGTTTCCACATATTACAAGAGATTAATAGGTAGATATGCAGAGTACTTTAAGGTTTTTACTATAAGTCCTTTCTAGATAATATCACATTTTTTTCCTCATGTTAACCCTCTCAGGGCAGTTACATTATTATATTATATCCCAATTTTATAGGTATAGTAACTGTGATTGAGAGATTTTACATACACATTCACATTCACAAATACACACATATTCACACATACATGTGTATACATATATGGGCAGCTAAGTGGCACAGTAGATAGTGTGCAGGGCCTGGAGTCAGGAAGAGTCATCTTCCTGAATCCAGATCTGGCCTCAGACACTTACTCACCATGTGACCTTGGGCAAGTCACTTCACGCCTTAGTTTCCAAATGTGTTAAATGAGCTAGGAACTCAGACATGACTGCAAAATGACTGAAAACATAAATGTCAAATATATGTATATATATATATATACATGCATATGTATATGTACATGGTAATTATATATGTAAATGTAATTATACACTGAGGGAGGAAGAAGAAAAAGAGGAAGAACAGCAGTAACAACAACACAGAAGAGTAGGAACAGGCTTGAGCAGGGTGTGGAGGATCTAGAAATCACCCCCAAATCAAGAAGATCTGAATTCATGTTCAGCCTCTGCCACATACTGGGTGTGTGAGTGTCACCCTGTAGAAGTCATTCAAGCTCTTAGTACCTTATGCAGCACTCTGAGACTTTAAGTTGTAAAGAAATTGCTAATATTTACATGCCAAATAGAAGCTAAATAGATAGATAATAGATCTGCCTACACAATCTAGCTAGGCAGATGGAATAACTAAAACCAATCTATAGTGGCAATATTCTATATATTTGGATGCACACAAATAATTTATATCCATTATACCTACCTTTCAATTATATCTATGTATACGTATATATATATTTAAATTGTATATACATATTTGTCTACACATGCATATATGGAATATGTATAATAAACACATGCATATAATGTGCATATTCAATATGATATGAATATAGAATCTACAATTGTCATGTTGACTTCATCACAGTTTTGGAAAGAAATTATTAACCTGCTACATCTAAGTAGCTACATGCACCCCACTGTTTGTACCTCTCTGGAATGTCTATATACTAGACAATAGTGGCCCCTTTCCAGGGTGTTAGGCTGTTTGTCCCTGAGAGCCATGTACAGGAGATGAGACACCTGGGCTAGAGTCTCAGAGCCTGATTCCTTGTGCAAACAGAAGAGGTCACTGATGACTTTGACATCTGTCTCATCCATTGATCATAATGTCTTTTGAGAAATCACCTTAACAATCAGGTCAGCAGAAGTACTTTTGGAGCTTCTGACTGGCACCAAGCATTCAGGTTCGTCCTGAATGTGTGCCATCCCTAAGTTTTGTTGGCCCTTTTCTCATTAATCCTAATTTCATTCAAACTATAGGCCTTCAGGAAAAGAAAATTGAATTCCTCCAAAATAGGTGGACTGCTGATTGTTTTGGGGGAGCTCTTTCCAAGAACTAGAGGTTTGGGATGTGATCTTCTGGTTGTTTTTCCTTACTTTGGGGTGAAAGAGAAATGTGAAGAATTGGGCAGGGTTATAGGAGTATAGGAGTAGTTCCAAAAGTCAAAATATTGATTTCCCATGAAGATCTTTGAAAATGATTTCCTAACTTTTAAGTAAACCACCCATGCTCTTCTGAAATGATAGCTTAATGATCCTATGAATAAAGAAATGAGATTATTCTGAAATGACCTGTTAATCATTCTACATAAATATTGATAACTTCTATTATCAAAACAGAAATTTCCTAAGAGAATCCCTATTTAACTGATGTGATTCTGAGGCTTCAGTACTCTAAATTTCTCCATATGCTTAATTAATTTCTGAGTTGAATAGAGACAAAAATATGAATTCAATAGTATATTTGTGTGTACAGTATATGAAACTGCTAACAACAAATTGGGATATGGAAGGATGGCTTGTGACACAAGTAACTAATTATCAAATCTGAAAAATCATTAAATGTATATGTATATGTATATATGTATATATGTTTATATATTTATATATATATACATTAAGTCAAGGGCTTATTATTAATTTATTAATTAAGGGCCTATGATGAACTTGGTATTTTGGAACATCCAGCAATAATACAGGTATTTCATATTCATAGAACTGATCATTTGAGTTAGGGAAATAAGACTTGCACACATAAAATATTAACACTATTTCAGTATTTCTTATATTTAAAACATTGATCCAATAGTGCTTCTGGATCCCTGGTGTGAAAAATCTCTGGGAAGAGAGATTTAACTTGTGCTTTCACTTCAACAGTGAGATCCTAAGGAAAGGAGCTCTCATTACCTAAGTAGGTTAAAACTATTCCTGTATCTTGCAGTCTTAGAGAATTTTCGAGAGCATGCAGAGGTTAAAAGACTT
>NW_020946167.1:0-3595 GCF_900497805.2 Vombatus ursinus
AGAGAGAGAGAGAGAGAGAGAGAGAGAGAGAGAGAGAGAGAGAGAATTACTTAGGATCATTAAAAGCACTGCATATATTTTTTATTTTTTTACTTTTTTTATTAATTTATTTTGATTTATCAACAATTACTTCCATGAGCTTTTGAGTTTTAAATTTTTCTCCCCCTCCTTCCCCACCTCCCTCCCCAAGATGGTGTGCAATCTGATGTAAACTATACATATACATTGCTATTAAACATTTTCTCACTAGTGATGTTGTAAGTAAGGATTAGAACCAATAGGAGGAACCACCAGAAAGAGGAAACAAAACACAACAGGAGAAAAAAATAGCAAATAGTATGCTTTGATCTATATTCAAACTCCATAGTTCTTTCGTTGAGTGTGGATAGCATTTTCCATCATGAGACCTTTGGAGATGTCTTAGATCTTTGTATTGCTGAGAAGAGTTAAGTCTATCAATATTAGTCATCGCACAATGTGGCTGTTACTGTGTACAACATTCTCCTGGTTCTGCTCATTTCATTCAGCATCAGACATACAAGTCTTTCCAGGTTTTTCTGAAGTCTGTCTGTTCATCATTTCTTATAGCGCAATAGTGTATTTTTTTCTTTTTCTTCTTTTAAAGACTGAATCTCCCAACCTTGCCAAGGCTGGAAGTGCAGTGGTCTCTCAAAACCCTGATCCACTATGGTATTGATTGGCATAGTAGCTTTATCTTGCTCTGTTTCCAATGTGGACTGTTTCCCTTCTCCCTAGGCAACCTGGAGCTCCCCTCCCCTCATCATAGATAGGTCAACATATTGATTCCAGAGACAGCTAGGTGTCACAGTGGATAGAGCACTGGAGCTGGAGTCAGGAAGACCTAAGTTCAAATTTAGCCTCAGATACTTATTAGCTATGTGACCCTGAGTAAATCACTTCACCTCTGTTTGCCTCAGTTTCCACACCTATCAAATGGGGATAATAATAGCACCTACCTCCTAGGGTTGTTTTGAGGATAAAATGAGATAATATTTATAAAGTGCTTAGCACAGTTCCTGACACACAGTAGATGCTTAATAAATGCTTGATTCCTTCCTTCCTTCGTGTAGATGCCAATTGGCTTGGCCCACTACAGCTCAGGACTGAGCTCAAGCAATCTTTCAGACAGCATCCATAGAAGCAGGGATTATAGGCATTCTTTGCACCATTGTGTAGTTTCCTAAATCTAATCCATTAGGGAATATTATGTTTTCCTTTCCCCCTTTATATTCCTGTAGTAAGATTCATTGAGCATCTACTAAGTGCAGGAGACTGCGGGAGATACAAAGATAGACATACAAGATATGGTTACTGGACTCCTGGAGCTCTCAGCCTAGTTCAGAAGAGAAGGCATCCCCCACCTTCCCCTGACGATAACATGTGGCAATGTCATGTAAGTACTATGGGAGTTCAGAAGAACGGGGAGAATGCTTCTGGATGGGGTGGACAGGCTTCATGAAGATATGGTATTTGAGATGGGTAGATTTCAATATAATCGAGGGACAAAGTGGGGAAGAGTGAGGGTTGGGTTGAGAGAAAGAGACACAGTCCAGAGGTAGAAATGAAACTGTGCTAGCCTAGATGAGACATAAAATTGATTAAAATAGGGTCCTTGTCCTCAGGGAAATTCCAATCTGGCAAGTGAGATAAAACATGTCTATAAATAATGTCAGAACAAAATGGAATTAAGACGAGTACGTCAGAAAGGTACACACAAAGGGATCTGAGAGTTTAAAGGAGAGGAGAGACCCAGTTCAGGTCCCAATTCTCCATGAAACTCTTCCTGATCCTCCTGGCCAGAATGGGTCTCTCCTCTCCTTTAAACTCTCAGATCCCTTTGTGTGTACCTTTCTGACGTACTCGTCTTAATTCCATTTTGTTCTGACATTATTTATAGACATGTTTTATCTCACTTGCCAGATTGGAATTTCCCTGAGGACAAGGACCCTATTTTAATCAATTTTATGTCTCATCTAGGCTAGCACAGTTTCATTTCTACCTCTGGACTGTGTCTCTTTCTCTCAACCCAACCCTCACTCTTCCCCACTTTGTCCCTCGATTATATTGAAATCTACCCATCTCAAATACCATATCTTCATGAAGCCTGTCCACCCCATCCAGAAGCATTCTCCCCGTTCTTCTGAACTCCCATAGTACTTACATGACACTGCCACATGTTATCGTCAGGGGAAGGTGGGGGATGCCTTCTCTTCTGAACTAGGCTGAGAGCTCCAGGAGTCCAGTAACCATATCTTGTATGTCTATCTTTGTATCTCCCGCAGTCTCCTGCACTTAGTAGATGCTCAATGAATCTTACTACAGGAATATAAAGGGGGAGAGGAAAACATAATATTCCCTAATGGATTAGATTTAGGAAACTACACAATGGTGCAAAGAATGCCTATAATCCCTGCTTCTATGGATGCTGTCTGAAAGATTGCTTGAGCTCAGTCCTGAGCTGTAGTGGGCCAAGCCAATTGGCATCTACACGAAGGAAGGAAGGAATCAAGCATTTATTAAGCATCTACTGTGTGTCAGGAACTGTGCTAAGCACTTTATAAATATTATCTCATTTTATCCTCAAAACAACCCTAGGAGGTAGGTGCTATTATTATCCCCATTTGATAGTTGCGGAAACTGAGGCAAACAGAGGTGAAGTGATTTACTCAGGGTCACATAGCTAATAAGTATCTGAGGCTAAATTTGAACTTAGGTCTTCCTGACTCCAGCTCCAGTGCTCTATCCACTGTGACACCTAGCTGTCTCTGGAATCAATATGTTGACCTATCTATGATGAGGGGAGGGGAGCTCCAGGTTGCCTAGGGAGAAGGGAAACAGTCCACATTGGAAACAGAGCAGGACAAAGCTACTATGCCAATCAATACCATAGTGGATCAGGTTTTGAGAGACCACTGCACTTCCAGCCTTGGCAAGGTTGGGAGATTCAGTCTTTAAAAGAAGAAAAAGAAAAAAATACACTATTGCGCTATAAGAAATGATGAACAGACAGACTTCAGAAAAACCTGGAAAGACTTGTATGTCTGATGCTGAATGAAATGAGCAGAACCAGGAGAATGTTGTACACAGTAACAGCCACATTGTGCGATGACTAATATTGATAGACTTAACTCTTCTCAGCAATACAAAGATCTAAGACATCTCCAAAGGTCTCATGATGGAAAATGCTATCCACATTCAACGAAAGAACTATGGAGTTTGAATATAGATCAAAGCATACTATTTGCTATTTTTTTCTCCTGTTGTGTTTTGTTTCCTCTTTCTGGTGGTTCCTCCTATTGGTTCTAATCCTTACTTACAACATCACTAGTGAGAAAATGTTTAATAGCAATGTATATGTATAGTTTACATCAGATTGCACACCATCTTGGGGAGGGAGGTGGGGAAGGAGGGGGAGAAAAATTTAAAACTCAAAAGCTCATGGAAGTAATTGTTGATAAATCAAAATAAATTAATAAAAAAAGTAAAAAAATAAAAAATATATGCAGTGCTTTTAATGATCCTAAGTAATTCTCTCTCTCTCTCTCTCTCTCTCTCTCTCTCTCTCTCTCTCTCT
>NW_020946168.1:0-1820 GCF_900497805.2 Vombatus ursinus
GCTGAGTGGTTTGCAGTTTTATTGGGCCAGGAGAAGTCCAGCATCTGGCTGTTTAGCAGGATCCCAGAGGGTGTGATGAGGCCACTGCCAAAAGGGCGGTTCAGTGAGCTGCAGAGTAACAGGAGACACAGATGAGACCCCATCTTTCCTGGCTCTTCTCCATGGGGCATGCCCACAGGATCAGCATTGCCCTCCTCACACCCGAACCCAGTTCCCTGTTCCAACAAAGGAAGAAGATTGCTTGCAGGCAATCCCTGCTCCACCTCCCCAGCCTAGATGGGCTCTGAACTCTGGGCTCCAAAACTCTGGACACTGAACTGTACCTGACCACAGCTACAATGAAGTCATCAGGCCCCATCACCAGCACCTGTGCAGCTGTGGCACCACCATCCAGCTCATAGGCAGGCAGCAGTGAGCCAGGGTCTGCCTGTGAATCATTGATATGGCCCCGAAGGTATCCAGCCTCCAGCTTGCTGTGGGAACACAATAGATAGGGCTGAGAGGGGAGTGTCAAGTAGAAGTCTTCTAGGGGCCAGGCAAGACTTAGATAGTGACCACTTTAATCACAATTTCCATACTCCCGGGAAAGGCAGGCTAAGGGTAAAAGAAAAAGAAGAAAGAGGTGAAAAGTGTGTGAGGGTTGTGGGGGGTTATGAGGGAGAGAGATAGCCTTGTACTATCTCTCACATTGGGCAGCTGGGTGGTGCAGTGGAAAGAGCGCCAGGCCTGGAGTCAGAAAGACCTGAGTTCAAATCTGGCCTCAGACACTTACTAGCTATGTGACCCTGGGTAAGTCATTTAACCCTGTCTGCCTCAGTTTCCACATCTGTAAAATGAGCTAGAGAAGGAAATGGCAAAGCACTCCAGCCAAGAAAACCTCAAAGAATCAAACACAACTGAAAAGTGAGTGAACAACAATCTCACATACATACATACCTATACACTCGTACATATGCATCAAAGTGTATCATCACACACACATGAATATACATGTATATCTTTACATTCATGCATGTATATTCATATGTTCACACATATAGATAGATACATGCATACATGACTGGTCTGACCACTCCTCAGTGTCCTTTGATGGCTTCTCCTCCCTATCATGCCCCTCAACTGTGGATAATCTCCAAAGTTGTTCTGGGACCCGGTTCTCCTCTTTGTTTTCTTCTGCTTTGATGAGCTTGTTATCTCCCATAGGTTTAATTATCGTCTCTATGCAAATGACTCACAAATACACATATTTAGCCCCAATCTCTCCTGAGCTACATTTCTGCCATACCACCTGCCTGTTGGACACATAAAGGTAGATGTCACAAGACATCTCAACTTCAGCATGTCCAAAACAGAACTTGTGTTCTAAAACTGACCCCTCTGCCAATCTCCCAGGTTGGTTATCCTTGACTCTTCTCTTTCCTTTACCCTAGATATCCAATCAGTTACCAAATTTTTCTGTTTCTATGACTACAACATTTCTCATATCTGGCCCCTTTTCTCTATTCATGCAGCCACAATCTGAGATCAGGCCCCTATCACCTCTTGCTTGCACTGTTAAAATGGTCTCTTAATTGGTCTCGCTCCCTTAATCTTTCCCCACTCCACTGTATCCTCCACACAGCAGCCAAAGTGATTTTTTTCCTTAAATGTAGCTCAGAGCATGTCATTCCCCTATTCAATAAACTCCAGTGGTTTCCTATTGCCTCTAAGAAGGGAGGGAGGAGCAGAGGAGGGCAGGGCAGCTAGACCAGCCTAGGAAGTACCAGGCTGAGTGCTGAGTGGTTTGCAGTTTTATTGGGCCAGGAGAAGTCCAGCATCTG
>NW_020946169.1:0-21481 GCF_900497805.2 Vombatus ursinus
AGAACCCAAAGGCATTATTTTCATCTCCATTTTACAAAAAAAAAAAAAGGAATTAAGACTCAGAGAGGTTAAATCACTTACCTAAGATCATACAGATAGTATGACTTGGAATAGGCCATGGAGTCCAGGCTGGACAGGCATTCAAGTGAAGCCTGAAAAAAACCTGTAAGACTGGATGAAGTAGAAATTATGAAGGTGAAGGACAAGTATGGTACCATTGATGTAGCAGACACTATGAAAAGTGGAACCTAAAAGAACAAAGGAGGTGATAATACTGATTTTTTATCTCTTTGGATCTGATGAGGAAGAGAATTAAGAAAGCAAAGACGCAAAAATAAGAATGCCTTGCTTAGTACACATCAAAGAAGTCCAAAAAGCCTGTATTTGTTGCCAAATCTTTCTTTTTAGACAAAGTTAAACCTTGATCAGATGAAGCAGGAATAGTTAGATGGGAGAATTACATCAAAAACATTCAGGCAGATGGTTCAATCAGGGTAATCTTTGGTGGGATTTGGCATTAATAGATTTCAAATCTGATGTGTAGTTAGAGATTTAAAGTTAAAATAGATATGCTGGAGGAGCAGATAACTACCTTTTAAAAATGTGCTCAATCTATCTAAACACTACCATCCTTGAAAACTATGTTTAAATAGGAGTAATTATAAGACTAAAAATATTGATTTGGAAGACCTAGTGATCACTGAATATTACCACAAAAAATAAAATTGACTCAGTCTTAACAGACAAGAAATGAATGAGACATTTCCAAATCAGCTGTCTATATGCAGCCAGACTATCGATTAGTTAAAGCAAAGGTCAAAATGAGCAACAAATTAGGGGCAGCTAGGTGGCTCAGTGAATAGGGCAGCAGCCGTGGAATTAGGAGGACCTGAGTTCAAATCCAGCCTCAGGCACTTGATACTAGCTGTCTGACCCTGGGCAAGTCACTTAACCCCAATTGCCTAACTCCCCCCCCCCAAAAAATGAGCAACAAATTAGAGTGAAAAATAAAGAGAGACAGAGCTGTATAACAGCTCCAATCTGACCTATTCAAATAATCAATCCACCAACAAGTATTTATTAAGTGTAACTGTTTCAGATGCTTGGTGCTGGAGATAAAAATGCATAGGTGAGGCTGACCTTGCCCTTAAGGAGCTTGAATATTTTCACAGGTAAGTAAATGCGGGATACATACAAAATATATAGGAAGTGAAAAAAGGTGGGGGTGGGTACTGACAATCTTGAGAATCAAGAAAAGTCCCTTAAGGGAGGTGGTACTTGAGCTAAGCCTTAAAGAGAGCTAGTGGTTCTTAGAGAAAGAGATAAGGAGGGAGGACATTTTCAGCATGAGGCACAGAGGCAGGAGATGAGATGTTGTAAACAGGGACCAACTGTAGGCAGGAAAGTGGAATGCATGAGAGGGAGTAGTAAGGTATAGTCAATTTGGAAAAGTAGGCAGGAGCCATATTGTGAGGGGCTTTAAATGCCAAATAGATGAATTTATGGTTTATTCTAGAATTGCATGAGCTTCCTGAACAGAAGTGTAATAAGATTCCTTCACAGGCTAATTAAAACACAAATATAACTATTAGCAATTCTGTTTATCAGTACCAAGTGAGATCAAATATGGAGACACATGCTCACCAAAGATATTTGTCACTGACATGGATGATGTCCTACACATAGTGCAACTGAAAGAATTCTTAGTTGACAATGAGATGCTCCAGATGCTACTGTCTGTGGGTGACATTGTGTTGATTGAGCTGAGCACAAGAAAACTATAGGACCTTCTCAGTGAAATCCTGACCCCTCAAAAGATAATGGACCAACAACCCATACTAGAAAAACCAAGTGAATAACAAATGCACATGACCCAAACTATGCCATACAGCTAGATGGACAACCCAATGAGTCTATCAGTTTATATATCTTGAATGGACACTGAACTGAGAAAGGCCCAGAATTGTACAGCTAAATCAAGCATTTACTAGATACCTACTATGTGCCAGGTACTCTAATAAGTTCTAGGGATAAAAATATAAGCATAAAAGTCAGTCCTTATCCTCAAGATATGTATAATGGGGGGAAACAAGACATAAAGGGAAGCTGAAAAGCAGGGGAGGGAGGTAAGGCTATTGGTGGGGAGGTGAAGAAACCCAGAGAAGGAGAAATAGATCCAAAACTGATATGAGCATGACCTGAGTACCTCACAAAGTTGTGGTCTGAGCTAAAGACTCACCAATCAGGAGAGTGGGCTTTAAGCCAGAGATATCTTTAGGGTAAGAAAACTGCTAGCAAGGAGATGAAGTCTGGGGAAAGTAAGAAGCAGAGCCTTCAGAATAGAAGGAAGCCAGGAAGCTGGAGTACACTTCAGAAATTACACAGGACCTTCATTGATCCCAAGTTGCCCCTTGACACAACAGCCCATCTTTTTAACAACAATTATTTCCCACTGATGCTGTCTGACAATGAATTATGGAACACCATGACCTTTGAAGAATCAAAATTATAAGTGACTCAAAGGGCAAGAGATAGAGGCATAGGGCCTAAGTAGACTGTAGTCTATTGCTAATGATGATTTGCACGTAAGAAGTATCTTGAAAGATAATATCAAGGAAATATATTATTGGAAAAGAAAGTATATTAAGAGGAAGAAGTCAAGATGGCAGAGTGAAGGGTCACAACTGCCAAACTTCCCCCCCAGATCTTTCCTACAAAACAAACACAGAAAGTGACAAATCAAATTCTGAGCAGAAAAAACAATAAAAAGTATGGGTGAGTCATTGTTTCAGCCCAAGGCAGCTTAGACAGAAAGAAAAAGAAGCACTGAGGTGGGTGCTGACCAGGTTCAAGTTGTGATGGAAGCAGCACAGGCCTTGGATCTTGGAGGCAACAGCTGTAGCAGCAATAGTAGCAGGAACATCAAGCATGCAAAATGCACATGGATCGTGAAGTGACTGAATACTTGACTAGAAAGAGATTGCAGGGGACCCCTGCGCTAGCACTGGGCACAGGATCTGGTGCCATTTGGCAGCTAAATAGTCTATCACACAATTCCAGGTCACAATTCCATCATGGAGAGGAGCGGTCACAATAAGGGAGCAGGGGGATTACCTGGGTAAGGATCAGAGCACAGAGTAAGAGGCATCAAAAACCTACATTAAGCTACTCTTATTAAGCTACAGGGGCTCAAACTGGCTATCCCCCTACCCCCAAGGTGAGCAGAGCCCAACTCTAACAAAAAATCCAAAGTCAAGAAATAGATGGGGGAAATGAACAAACAACAATAACAAAAAAAAAAAAAAAAAAAAAAAACAACTAACCATAAAAAGCTTTCATAATGACAGGGAAGCTCAAGACACAGACTCAGAAGACAATGACTTGAAAACAACTACAGGCAAAGGCTCAAAGAACGAATTCAGATTGGACACAAGCCCAACAAAAATTCCTAGAAGAACTAAAGAAAGAGAAGCAAATAAAAGACTTGAAAAATCAAATAAGAGCAGTAGAGGAAAAACTGAGAAAAGAAATGAAAGCAATGCAAGAGAATTATGAAAAGAGAATTAACAGATTGGTTTTAAAAAGGTATGAAACCTTACTAAAGAAAATAACTCTTTAAGAATTAAAATTGGTCAAGTGGAAGCTAATGATTCCATGGGACATCAAGACAAAGGAAAACACAATCAAAAGAATGAAAAATAGAAGAAAATGTGAAATAACATCAGAAAAATAACTGACTTGGAAAATAGATTTAGGAAAGATAATTTAAGAATTATATGACTATCTGAAAGGCATAATTTTAAAAGTGATACTGGACATCACATTTCAAGGAATTATAAACTAAAACTACCCAGATATCGTAAAACCATAGTGCAAAGTAGAAATTGAAAGAATCCACTGATCACCTCCTGAAAGAGATCCAAAAATGAAAACTCCAAGGAATATGAAATCAAATTTCCTGAACTTCCAGGTCAAAGAGAAAATACTTCAAGCAGCCAGAAAGAAATAGTTTAAATACTGCGGAGCCACAGACAGGATCACACAAGATTTAGCAGCTACCACTATAAAGGAGTTGAGGGCATGGAATATAAGCAAATGAGCTAGGAATACAACCAAAAATAGCCTACCCAGAAAAATTGAGTATAATCCTTCAAGGGAAAAATGCGTATTTAATGAAATAGAGGACTTTCAAGCATTCCTGATGAAAAGATCAGAGATGAGTAGAAAATTTGACATTCAAACATAAGACTCAAAAGAAGCATAAAAAGTTAATTATGATTGAGAAATCATAAAGGAGTTAATAAAATTAAGCTGTTTATATCCCCAAATGGGAAGATGACACATGTAACTCCTAAAAACTTTATCATTATTAGATCAGTTAGAAGAAGACTACTTAGATGGAAGACATGGGCATGAGTCTATTATGTTAAGATATTTTTTTAAAGAATAAAAGGGTGAGAAAGAGGGATAAACTGGAAGAAGGAGGAAGAAAGAGGAAGAATGAAAAAAGTCATATCTCACATAAAGAGGTGCACAAGAGAGAGTTTTTACAATGGAGGAGAAAATGGCAGGGGAATAGGCAACATTTGATCCTTACTCACATATGGACTTGTTCAAAGAGAAAACAAAACATATAAACACACAGTTGGGTGTAGAAATTCATCTTACTCAACAGGGAAATAGGAGAGGAAGGGACTTAAAGAAAGGGGAAGGTATGGTAAGAGGAAGGGTATATTAAGGGAGAAAGCAATCAAAATTAAAACATTTTTTAGGAGGGGACAGAAGGATAAGTAGAAGAGAATAGGATGGAGAGAAATACAGAGTTAGCAATCATAACTATGATAGTGAATGGGAAGAATTTACGCATAAAACAGAAGAGGAGAGCAGAATGGACTAGAAACCACAATCCAACAATATGTTGTTTGCAAGGGACACACTTGAAACAGAAAGACATGCACAGAGTTCATATAAGAGGGTGGAGCAGAATCTATTATGCTTCAGCTAAGGTAAAGATGCAGGGGGAGCAATCATGATCTCAGACAAAGCAAAAGCAAAACCAGACCTAATTAAAAGAGATAACCTGGGAAACTACATTTTGCTAAAAGGAACCTTAGACAATGAAGTAATATCAATACTGAACATATGTGCACCAAATGGCATAGTGTCCGAATTCTTGAAGGAAATGTTAAATGAATTACAGGAGAAAGTACACAGTAAAACTATACTGGTGGGGGACCTCAATTCACCCCCATCAGACCTAGTCAAATCTAAACATTAAAAACCATTTGAAAATTAGAAAGAAGTTAAGAAGATGAATAGAATTTTAGAAAAGGTAGACATGGTAGACCTTCGGAGAATATTGAATGGGAATAGAAAGGAATATAACTTTTACTCATCTGTACATGGTAACAACAAAAAACGACCAGGTATTAGGGCAATAAAATCTCATGAACAAATGCAGAAAACCATAAATATTAAATGTATTCTTTTGGATGAAAATTACATTTGATGAAAGGACTTTGAAGCATAGACTAAAAATTAATTAGAAACTAAATAATATAATCTTAGAGAATAAGAAGGTCAAAGAATAAATAATAATAATAATAAATAATCTTATTAAAGAAAATTACAACAATGAGAGAACATACTGAAATTTGTGGAATGTGGCCAAAGCAGTATGCAGAAGAAATTTTACTAAAAACTTGCATCGATAATGGAGAGAAAGAGGAGATCAATGAATTGGTCATGCAACTAAAAAAACAAACTAGAAAAAGAACAAATTAAAAATCCCCAATTATATACTAAAATAGAACTTTTGAAAGTCGAAGGAGAGGTTAACAAAACTGAAAGTAAAAAACATTGAACTAATAAATGAAAATAGCAACTAGTTTTATGAAAAACAACAACAATAAAACAGAGAAACTGTTGGCTAATTAAATTTTTAAAAAGAAAGAAGAAAATCAAATTACTGGTTTCTAAAATGAAAAGGGTGAATGCACAACCAGTGAAGATGAAACTAAAGCAATTATTAGGAACTATTTTACCCAATTATATGCCAATAAAACTGACAATCTAAATGAAATGGATGAATATTTACAATATAAATTGCCCAGATTAACAGAAGAGGAATTAGAATACTGAAATAACCCTATTTTAGAAAAAGAAATAGAACAAACCATCAATGAGCTCCCTAAAGGGGGGGGGCCCTCAGGACTGGATGGATTTACAAGTAAATTCTACCAAACCATTTAAAGAACAAATAATTCCAATATTACGTAAAGTGTTTGAAAAAAATAAGCAAAGAAGGAGCCTTACCACAAATAGTATTTTGATGCCTAAACCAAGGAAAGCAAAAAACAGGAAAAGAAAACTAAAGAACAATTTTCCTAATAAATATTGATGCAAAAAGTTTAAATAAAATATTAGCAAGAAAATTATAACAATATATCACAAAGATCATACACTATGACCAGGTGTGATTTTTACCAGGAATGCAGGGCTGGTTCAATATTAGGAAAACTATAAGCATAACTGATCATGTCAATAACAAAAACAACAAAAATCATATGATTATATCAATAGGAAAAAGGTTTTGATGAAATTTTACACCTATTCCTATTTAAAACACTAGAAAGCATAGGAATAAATGTAATATTTCTCATAATTATAAGTACTATCTATCTAAAACCAAGAGCAAGCATTATCTGTAATGAGGATAAACTTGAAGGCTTTCCATTAGATTAGAAATGAAACAAGAATGTCCATTATCAACATTATTATTCAAGATCACACTTGAAATGAAAAAAACTATAGTAATAAGACAAGAAAAAGAAATTGAAGAAATAAGAATAGAAAATGAAGAAACAGACCAATTTTTTGCAGGTAAAATGGTAGTATGCTTAGAGAACCCTAGAGAATTGACTGAAAAAGCCAGTTAAGACAACAAATTTAGCAAAGTTGCAGAATGTAAAGTCTACGTAAATCATCAGTATTTCTATATATTACCAACAAAACTCAGGAGGAAGAGATGGAAAGATAAATTCTATTTAAAATAACTGTAGGGAGGGGCAGCTAGGTGGCACAGTGGATGAGCACCAGCCCTGAAGTCAGGAGGACCTGAGTTCAAATCCAGCCTCTGACACATAACACTTACTAGCTGTGTGACCCTGGGCAAGTCACTTAACCCCATTGCCTAGCCAAAAAAAAACCAAAACAAAACTGTAGGGATAGCCCTGGGTAAACATACAGCCTGAAGCAGCCAGACTTCCAGGTGCTTCAGTGTAGCCCTGGGGAAATGGAGAAACACCCCGCAGGCCTCAGCACTCACCAGACACCAGCTCAGCACAGGTAAACTACTAGACTCTTACAGCCTGCAGTAGCACCAGCTACCCCCACTTCCCCCACTCAGAGCAGCACCAGACATGAGAGACCCCCATGGGCCCCAGGGTAACATCAGTGCAGTACCACATAAACAACTAGGGCCTGCAGCCCTTGGTATAAGAAGTCTGAAACAGTGCCCCTTCCACCCCAGTAGCAGAACTCAAATTTAAAAGAAAGGAAAAAAGCTAAAAAAGATAAATAAAAAACAACCAAAAAATAATCTGACCACAGAAAGTTATTATAGTGACAGGGAAAATCCAGACACAAACTCAGAAAAGGACAACAATGTCAAAATGCCTATGGGATAAACCCCAAAGAAAAATGAGAAGTGGTCTCAAGCCCAGAAAGAATTCATGGAAGAGCTCAAAAAGGAGCTTAAAATCATATAAGAGAGATAGAAAAAAAATTGGGATAAGAAATGAGAGTGATGCAAGAGAATTATGAAAAAAAGAGTCAACAGCTTGGAAAAAGAAAAGAAATGCTTAAAAAGTATAATTGGCCAAATGGAAAAGGAGGTACAAAAATCCACTGAAGAAAACAATTCCTTAAAAGTTCAAATTGGGTGAGTGGAAGCTAATGACTCTGAGATATCAAGAATCAATCAAACAAATTCAAAAGAATGAAAAAATGAAGAAAATGTAAAATATCTCATTGGGAAAATAACTGACCTGGAAAATAGATCCAGGAAAGACAATGTCAAAATCATTGGACTACCTGAAAACCATAATCAAAAGGAGGACCTGGACAGCATCTTTCAAGAAATTATCAAGGAAAATTGCCTTGATATCCTGGAACCAGTGGGCAAAATAGGCATTGAAAGAATCCACTAATCATCTCAGGAAAGAGATCCACAAATAAAAACTCCAAGAAACATTGTAGCCAAATTACAGAACTATCTGATCGAGGAAAAAAAGTGCTACAAGTGACCAGAAAGAAATAATTCAAATATCAGGGAGCCAAAGTCAGGATTACACAGGACTGAGCAGCTGCAACATCAAAGAACTGGAGGTCATGGAACATGATATTCCAGAAATCAAAGGAGCTAGGACTACAACCAAGAATAACCAGCCTGGCAACATTAAAAATGGTCATTCAACGAAATAGAAGGATTTCAAGTTTTCATAAGAAGACCAGAACTGGACAAAAAAATTGATCTCCAATATCAAGACCTAAGAGAAGCCTAAAAAATAACTGCGGTAAAGCTGGGAAACAATTTTTACAGCCAGTGTCTCTGATAAAGGTTTCATTTCTCAAATATATAGGAAACTGAGTCAATTTCATAAGGATACAAGTCATTGCCCAACTGATAAATGGTCAAAAGATATGAACAACAGTTTTCAGATGAAGAAATCAAAGCAATCTATAGCCATATGAAAAATGCTCTAAATCACAATTGATTAGAGAAATGCAAATTAAAGCCACTCTGAGGTACCACCTCACACCTATCAGACTAGCTAATGTGACAGAAGAGGAAAATGATGAATGTTGGAGAAGATGTGGGAAAATCGGAACACTAATGCATTGTTGTTGGAGTTGTGAACTGATCCAATCATTCTGGAGAGGAATTCGGAACTATGTGCAAAGGGCTATAAAACTGTGCATACCCGTTGATCCAGCAATACCACTACTAGGTCTGTATCCCAAAGAAATCATAAAAAAGGGGAAAGGACCCACATGTACAAAAATATTTATAGCAGCTCTTTTTGTGGTGGCAAAGAATTGGAAATTGAAGGGATACCCATCATTTGGGGAGTGGCTGAACAAGTTCTGGTATATGAATATAATGGAATATTATTGTGCTATAAGAAATAATGAGGCAGATTTCAGAAAAACCTGGAAAGATTTTACATGAACTGATGCTGAGTGAAGTGTGCAGACCCAGGAAAACATTGTACACAGTAAGAGTAACATTGTGCTATAATCAACTAGAATTGACTTAGCTCTTCTCAGCAATACAATGATCCAAGACAATTCCAAAAGACTCACAATGGAAAATACAACAACAACAACAAAAAAGATTCTGTAAAACAAAAATAAATAAAATAAAATATCTGTAGATAGTATGAAATGCTTAGGAGTCTACCTGCCAAGACACACACAGGAACTATATGAACACAATTACAAAACACTTTTTGAACAAATAAAGACAGATCAAAACAATTGGAGAAATAGTAATTGCTTATGGGTAGGCTAAGCCAATATAATGAAAATGACAATATTACCTAAATTAATTTGCTTATTTAGAGCCATGCCAATCAAACCACCAAATAATAATTTTTAGAGCTTGAAAAAAAATAACAAAATTCATCTGGAAGAACTAAAGGTCAAGACTATCAAGGGAATCAATAAAGAAGTGAAGGAAGTTGACCTAGTGCTACTAGATCTTAAACTATGCCAGAAAATGGTAATCATCAAAATAATCTGGAGGAAGTTAGGTGATGCAGTGGATAGAGCACTGGCCCTGGAGTCAGGAGGACCAGAGTTCAAAATCAGTCTGACACCAGACACTTGATACTTACTAGCTGTGTGACCCTGGGCAAGTCAATTACCTCAAAAATAATAATAACAATTTGAAACCAGATAAGAAATACAGTAATTGATCAATGGAATAGATTAGGTACATAATAAAGCAGTAATAAATGGCCATAGTAATCTAGTGTTTGGGAAACCCGAAGATCCAAGCTTTGGAGTCAAAAAATCACTATTTGACAAAAACTGCCAGGAAAACTGGAAAACAGCCTGGTAGAAACTAGGAATGGATTAATATAATATACTATAAATCAAGATAAGCTAAAAATGGGTACATTATTTAGACATAAAGGGTGGTATTATCAGCAAATTAGGGAGATAGGAGAAAAAATTACCTGTCAGATACATGAATAGGGGAAGATTTCAATTAACCAATAAGCATTTATTAAGCACCTACTATGTGCCAGGCAAATAGTGCTAAGCACTGGGAATGCAAAAAGAGGCAAAAGACAGTCCCCACCTTCAAGGAGCTTACAATTCCAATAATAATATACAGGCAGCTGAGTCAAATTTATTTTTTTAAGTCATTCCCCAAATGACAAATAATCAAAGGATATATCAGTCAGTCTTCAGAAGAAGAAATCAAAACTATCAATAGTCATATAAAAATGCTGTAAATCATTAATAATTAGAGAGGTACTAATTATGATAACTGAGATACCACCTCACATCTATTAAATTGGCTAACATTATAGAAAAGGAAAATGACAAATACTGAAGAGGATATGGAAAGATAGGTATGAGAATACACTATTGGTGGAGCTGTGAACTGGTTCAACCATTCTAGACAACAATTTGGAACTATGCCCAAAGGGCTATAAAACCACGCATGCCCTTTGACCCAGCAATACTATTACTAGGTAGATCTATACCCCAAAGAGATCAAAGAAAAAAGGAAAAAGACCCACATATAAAAAAAATATTTATATCAACTCTTTTAGCGGCGGCAAAGAATTGGAAGCTGAGGGGATACCTATCGATTGGGGAATGGCTGCAAATGTTGTGGTATATAATTGTAATGTAATACTTTTGTGCTGTAAGAAATAATGAAGAGGATGGTTTCAGAAAAACCTGGGAAAACTTATATGAACTGATGCAAAGTGAATTGCGTAGAACTAGGAGACTGTTGATAGTAATAGTGATATTGTAACAATAATCAACTGTGAAAGACTCAGATCACTACAATAATCCACAATAATTTGAAATGATTCATGATGAAAAATGCTATCCACCTCCAGAGAGAGAACTGATGAACTCTGAATGCAGATTGAAGCATTTTTTCTTTATTTATTTTTCTTGCTCCCCCACCCACCCACCCCGGCCACCAAGTGATTAATGTGGAAATGTTTTGTATTACTTCTTCTGTATAATGTGTATCCTATTTCTTGCCTTCTCAATGGATAAAAGAGGTGGTGGAGGGAAGGAGAGGTTTTGGAACTGAAAATAAATATTTTACAAAGTAAGGAAAACCTGCCTGAGTACCCTACTAACATCCCCTAAATGTAGGTAATTAAGTGGCTCATTGGAGAGATAGGAAGACCTGAATTTAATCCTGCTTCAGACACTAACAAGCTGTATGACCTGGGCAAGTCATTTAACTTTTCTTAGCTTCGGTCTCCTCATTTATAAAATAGGCATAATAAAAGTATCTTTCTTCAAGGATGGTTATAAGGATCAAATGAGACAATGTATGAAAAGGACTCAGCAAACCTTAAAGTGCTTTATAAATGGTAGTTATTAGTATTATTAAATACCTAGAATGGACAAGGATGTTGTGGAGTAGAAAGAATATTGGATTTGGAGTCAGAGGACTGGGATTTGAATCCAGACCCTGTTCCTTGTTGCCTATATGACCTTGATCAAGTCATCCAACCCTCTGGATCTTGGTTACCTCATCCATAAAATAATAGGAATCAGACCGGATAATCTCTGAGGTCCCTTTCAGTTCCAAATCTATGGTGCCATGAAGGCTTCATGGGACAACATGAACAAGAATTACAAAGGATTAGGAAGTGTGAATGAGTTGCAATCTGCATTGTGGAGGGAATATCCACATCAGTAAGATTGTATATCTATGAAATTATCAAATAATGGAAATTTGTAAATATTGTACTGTTGTGTTGACAAATGGTTTTTTTCACAGCCACCCTTGTAAACTGGTGCCATTCTATCACCAGTTTTCTCTCACCAGCTGGCATTGCCTTTATGATAGTCCCCTTCACATTTCCCATGTTCCAGCCCAACCTGTTCTAGCACTGACCTTTCACTCCTATGCCTGAGCCTTTATTATACCACCCTTATGTCCTGAATGGACTCTCCATTTCTCTGTTCTGAAACCTCTGCCTATTGAAGTTCCTCTTTTCATTCAACACCAGAATTCAGGTGCCACATCCTCTTTGAAGCCTTCCCTGATATTCCTCCAACTCAATTTAATGCTACAAGCATTTATTCATTGTTTTCTGCTATGTACTGGGTCATATGGTAGGGCTAGGGATACAAAAGCAAAAATGAGACAGTATCTGACTTCATGGAGCTTCTAGAAAACAACACATACACAGATAAGTAAATATCATAAACATACAAAGAATTTTTTTTGGAGGTGGAGTATTAACAATTGGGGTGGAGATCAGTATCTAGTGAAATGTAAGAGAGCTAAAAACTTTGAGGTCAGTGGTGATCAGTATCTAATAGAGTGTAAGAGAACAAAAAACTTTGAGGGCAGTGTGTAAAGGGAGACGTCTCCCTATAGATGCTGAAGTCAGGGAGGAAGATAGCAGGGCTTAGGATGTGAAGCAAGAAGTTCTAAGAGAGATCGAATGGAAAGAGTTCTAGAGCCTCACTTGGGTTCTGCCTTGGCCTTTAGCCAAAAGCATTAAAATTCTGACCTTTGACCTGGGTTGGGCCCAGCTGGGTTTTATTCCAGAAAATCTTAACCAGAGAATGTAGGCCCTTGGGTTAAAGTTGGAGGGGTGAGGGTGGTGAGGGTTGAGGGGAAGCAGTGGGGTTGTGGGGCTGCTGTCCCCATCCTCAGTGCTGAGACAGAGTGCAGTGGACTCTGCTGGAGGTAAAGAGAACTGCAGGCAAGAAGCCGTGCCCCAGGGGCTAGGCAAGCTGGTGGGGCAGGCTTTTGACTCAGGCCAGGGGGAGCGGAGGGACTGCTGTCCCTGAGCTCAGTGCTGGATGTTAGGGCAATCAATCCTTGAGCCCAGGGACCAGAGTTCTGCAGGGATTGAATGTGAATGCAGGAAACCTGGGCTTGGAGAAGCCTTGGCAGTAAGGGTTAAGTGAGAGAAGGGGGTTTTCCCCAAGAGCCCGCTGCAGGATCTGGGGGGGCACTGCAGAGCAGGGCTACATGACCCCGTTGTTTTTCTTTGCTTTTGGTGCGTAGGGTGTGTCGCCTCTCCTATTGAGGGGTTGGGGGAATTCCCACTCTAGCCTGTATGTGTGCGTGTATATCTATATTGGTCGGGAGAGGGGGGTAGGGGGAAGGTTAGAGCTGTGCACTACTTCGGAGAAAGGTGGGGCGCTAGGACCCACGCGGGCTCCGGCTCCTGGATCCCCACTCTCTCACCTCCCCAGCCACCCCAGTTTCTGCTCCCTCCCCAGGCCGGGCTCCGCAGCGCCTGAGCCGAAGCCAGAGCCGCCGCGAGAAGGGGAAGCGGCGGGCGGAGCGGCGGGGCTGCGGGAGGCCTCGGCCAGGCCGGGAAGGAGGGAAGGAGGAAGGCGGAGAGAGGAGGGGGGAGGGAGGGGAGACAGCGGAGGAGGCGGAGAGAGGGAGCGCGACAGAGCGAGCGGAGGGAGGGAGGGAGCACAGGAGGCGGCGGCGGCTGAGGAGGAGGAGGCGGAGGAGGAGGAGGAGAGAAGAGGACAGGACAGAACAGGGCAGGACGGAGGGACGGAGAAGGGCCGGGCCGGACCGGCCACACGGTAATTAGCGCCGCTCAGGGTGGAGTGGGGGGTGGGGTGGGGAGGACGGCCCCCGCGGCTGGCAGTGCCCGGGTCGTGAACACCCGCAACTGCCCTCCCTCCCCGGCTCCCTTCCCCTCCTCTCCCCCGGCCCCTTCCAACTCGGAGATGGGCTCCCGGGGCGGCCAGGGTGAGGGCGCTGGGCATTGGGTGGGTGGATGCGACTAGAGGGGGAGGGGTTGGGAAGGTTTTGCACGTCTTATTTGTGGGTCTGTTTATTTCCCTCTGGGATCCGGAAAGCGCCCCCTCCCGTCCCCCGCTCCCACCCCCAGCTCCCAGAGACTCTCCCTCCACCACCGGCCCCCCCCGCCCGCCCAGCTCCCTCCTCCTTCCCCGTTCCCTCCTCCCCTTCCCCCAGCTCCAGTCTCAAGTTCAAGTCCATACAATGCCCGCGGGGGGGCCGCTCCTCCATCCCTTCCCTCCGCTCTCCTGCAGGGCTGGGAGTGGGGGAGAGACAGGGACGACTTGGCCCCAGTCCTCTGGGCCGATCTGGCCCCCTGGGGACTCCCGTCTCTGTCATAGATGGGGAGGAGGCACCCACAACCGGCTCCCCAACAACCGCCCCCCCGCCCGCCCCCATCCTGACTCTGGCTGCTTACGAATTCGTCTTGCGCCCCCCACCCTCCCGCCCCTCGGATGACGGGCTGAGAACCCTGGGGTTGGCGAATTAGGAGAGCTAGGATCCCGATTCCCCAGATAATCCGCCCCTCTCTCCTGCGGGGGAACGAGAAGGGGGTAAAGGACTGGGGACTGAGGGCAGAACAGCGGTAGCCGCGGCAGAAAATGGCAGCCTGGCACGACCCTTCGCCCCCCCCTTCCCTCCCTCCCCTCCCTTGCTGGCCGGGCCCGGCCCCCTCCAGGCCCTCGGCCCCCCTGCGGGGGCGGGGGACCCTGTAGGGCCTCCCAGGGGTGGGGTGGCTGGAGGAAAGGGGCGGAGGAGGAAATCTATCAGGGAGGGGGTATCTATTGGTCGCGGGAACTAGGAGGGGGCACTGAGGAAGGGCTGAGTTCGCTCTGGCCCTTGTCTCCCCCCCCTTGGCCACCTGTGGCTCAGGGTGCGGGGTAGAAGCCGGGATTTGGAAACAGGCGGAGATTGGGGGGGAGATGATCTGTCTCTCCCCACCCTCACTCGACTTTAGTCCTACCCCCTCCCCGACACGGAACCCCCATCTCGGGTGCGAGGGGCGTTTGGAGCTGCACAGGGGCTGTCTAGAGTCCTGCCCCAGGCCCAGCTTTCCCCACCCCCTCCCGGCCTAGAGAGCTCTGTGCGGCGCCGCAGTGTAGCGGGTGGGGTGGTGGGGGACGGGACGGGGGAGGCGGATGAGGATTCCCCCCTGAGCTCAGGTCTATCGCAGAGGCTGGGAGATGGGGGAGAAGGAAAATGCGGGGGTGGCGGGGGAGGGGGAACAGGGCCCTGCCGGGTGTTTGGGGGCCGTGAAGTGGGAGCTGCTGGGCCTCTCCCGGGGGTCGCTCCCCCGCCCCCGTTTCCCCTGCAGCAGCCTCCGCCTCCACCCCCCAACCCCCAAACAACACACACACACACACACACACACACACACACACAGAGAGACACACAGACATACAGACACACACACGCTGGAGCTGGTGCGGACGTGTCCTTGAACGCTTCGCATCTGCACAGTGAAGGACGAGGCCTTGCGCAGGGGGGGGAAGAGGCTTTTGGGCCCCTCTGCCCCGGAGTCCTTGGTCTCTCGCCCCCTCCCAGGGAAAGCAGACTGGGCTCAAGCCCAGAAGGAATCTCTCACCAATTCCTAGTTCTGTTGCTCATTCCCCTTCCCTTCTACGCACCTCTCAAGCACCCCTCCCCCAATCCCGAGGCGGGGGCTGAGCTGGCTCAATCCCAAAGCCTTACCCCTCCTTCTGCCCATTCCCCCAGTCCCTAGCTCCGAGCTTTACTCCGCCTGTGGTACTGTGGCTGGGAAACTGCTTTTCTCAGGGCCATGGTCCCAGCTCCCAAGGCCCCCCTCTTTTTTCATTTCTCCCGTCTATTAGGCCCACCTTTCCTTTTCTTCTGCTATTCCCCCCCCACCTTCTATTACCTATCCTCCCTCCTTTTTCTTTATTCCTTTACTTTTCCCCTCCCCTTTAAATCACTTCTCCTCAGTTGATGGACCCAAGGGTACAGATGAGAGTTGATGCCCCTGTAACTTAAGTCCTTTTCCCCTGGTCTCCTGAAGCATATAGCCTGGCAATCAGCACCTTAACCCAAGATACTCTTCTGTTTCCAACTGGACATAGTCTGGTGGAAGATCCAGCAGAAGTGGGAAAGAACTCAGCAAAATTATGGCCAAGGAGACATCAACCCCCAAAATAAAGATGGGTCAGGAAGACTAATGCCTCATGCTCTGTTGCCCAACACTTTCTGCTCTGGTCAAAGGGCTGGTACCGGTGTTCTATGGGGAAGTATCCCTACCTTATGCCTCAGGGTACAGGAGGAATGTTTCAGGAGACTCTGAGCACTGTATTCGGTGGAGAATTAGCTGGAGGTACCTCTGGCTCATCTGAGTTTGATGAGCTTGGACAAGCTTGGAACTAGCATAAACTTTGTCAGCAGTGCAGCTGAAGCATACCTCAGGGACCAGAAAAATGACAGTTGGACTAGATGGCTGCCTTCTCTTTTCCGTTCAAGGTGCTTCCCTACTGTCTCAAAGGAGCTCCCTGAGCCATTCTACCCCCATCTCCCATTCTTGGGGGTTAGGTGATCTAGAGGAACCATTACATGGAAATCCTCCTGCATCAACTAGGAGGAAAGATGCAGGCAGCATGTAGGATTCTTCCCCCCTTTACCTCAGCTCTGCTTTAGGAATCTACCAATAATCTAATGAGGCTGCTTTGGGGAAACTTAGTTTAAAAAAAAAAGTGTGTGTTGTGGATGTTCAAGTATGCATGTGGTCCAGAGGCCAGGTTTGCACCCCCCATCTCCCTTTAAGGGTCCCTCCTTCCTCATTTGGGCTCTGACCCTCACTCTCAAACCACTCCCACTCTTAGTCCCTCTTTTGCCCTATTCCTACTAGGCCTTTCCTTCAGCTATCTGTCCACCAGTGTAACAGGTGTTACTTAGGAAAAGCTCAAGGTGTTAGCCCTTTCAGGGTCAACTAGAGGATCTTCTTGACCCAGATAGTAAAATCTCTACTCAAAAATGGGGTAGGTTACTTAATGAGGAAGATACCCTCTACCTTTCAGGTAGAGACAGAATAGTCACTAGGCAGGAATGTTTCAGAGGACTCCTGCCTTGAATAGGAGGTGGGATTAGGTGTCTTATTAAGTCCTTCCCAGCAAGAAGGTTCTAATCCCTAATGTTGGAATAGCTGGCACTGGGAAGTTGGGGAAATGTTTTTGTGCAGGAGACTATGTGGGGTGTCCTTGGAATCAGACTCCTAAGAAGTACCTCAACTGCCTCCAAAATCTGATTCCACATACTTCTGTTTGTATATGTGGATTTGGTATCTCTCTCTGCATGTGAAGGTTGGTTTTTACATAGATTCAAATACCTTTCCCTATTTGTGTGTCTGTCAACACATGTGCTATTTCACACCTGCTCTTCTGGTTTGTTTCTACACAAGGATATCTATGATTCCAGTGTTTGTCTTTAAATATGATTGGCTCTGAGGAATGTATGTACTGTACTAGAGAATGTTAGAAGGGACTCTGACATCATCATATCTAACCTCCTCATTTTACAGGTGAGGAAACTGAGTTCCCAGAGAGGTGAAATCTCTTGTTCAAGAACACAAAGCAAATTAGTGGGAGAGCCAGGACTTGAACCCAGAGCCCCTGACTTTCAGTGAAGGTGACTTTCCACCACATTGTGCTGCCTTTTATCTAAGGTGACGTGCAAAGAAAGAGATCAGGGCTGGGAGTGGGATGACATGGGATCTAATACTGCTTCTGTTACTAAGCTATGGGTCATTAGGTAAGCTATTAAACATCTTTGGGGCTTGGTTTCTCCATCTATAAAATGGGGACCATAGATTTAAGAGGAGGAAAGGATATTTAGTCCTGTGTCATACAATAATCTCTGATTAACCAATCTCTAAAGGTTGTTATGAAGAAGTGAAAGAACTATGTAAGCATGGTTATTATTTCATAGGTTTTCATTGGATCCTGCAGGACCAATAGGTTCTGTTTGTCTAATACCTTGGCTTTTCCACTGCTCTGTGGTCTCCCATGACCATGTCAACTTAAGGCACCCAAAAATTCTAGCCCCAGTGGGGCTGCAATGACTTGGGAAAGCTGAATCTTTCCTTCAGTATCATTTTTCTATAAACCTAGGCTTTGGTACTTCTTAGCTATGTGACTGTGGGCAGGTCATTTGATCTTTCTAAGGCTCAGTTTCCACATCTGTAAAATGCAGCGAACAACACTTGCACTGTCTCCCTCAGGGCTGTTGTGAGGAAGGTCTTTGTTATCTTTAAGCCCCTGTGTCAGTGTGAGTTATTATTGTCAGTTACAATAATTTGTATTATTTCTTGGGCATCTATTTTGCTGTAAAGCACTGTGGAGAATACAAAAAAAGAGTAGAGAGAATCCCTCCCACCATGGTGCTTGCAGCTCATTAGGAAGAAAACATGTGCAGGCTGTTATACCAGACAACAGGTGATATGTGCTAGATGAGTGGTCTAGGTAGGTGTTGTTCATAATGTCAAAGGAGGGGGAGAGAATACTTTCAGCAAAGGGCTCTGGGAAGCCGTTTTGGAGGTGATTTGAGCTGAGCCATGAAAGTTGGGTCACAATAAAAACTGTTGCCTTTCCTACAAGGCTATAAGGTTTGCAAAGGAAAGTTTCCAACTCTTGGGGGTAGGTAGTGCAAGTGGTTTCACCCTCATTTTACAGATGGGAAAACTGAGACTCTATGAGGTTAACTAACTTGCTGAGATGGCTAATGTCTGTGGCAGGATTCCAAACTGGGGCTGCTAGCTTCAGATCTTTTCTCACAATGCCTCTAAGGATTTCAGTAAGCAGAATGGTGATGGGAAAGGAATTCCAGGTAGGGGAAAACACACGCTGTGGTTGCCCCATACCAAATAGATCAGTGTGTCATGTCTTGAGTGCATAATGACTGTAAAAAGGTGGCCTAAATGTAAGTCCTTGCCCAGACTGTGCAAGATTTTGGAAGGACACAATAGCTGTTTTCAAGCATTTGCTGGGCTGTTGTGTGGAACAGGGATTGAGCTCGTCTGGGCTCAGCCTCAGGGAACAAAACCAGGAGTGATGGGTAGAAGTTCCAAAGAGGCAGATTTAGGTTAAACTTCCTAATAATTAGAGTCGTACAGAAATGGAGTGGGCTGCCTTGAGAATGGGTAGACTGGCCTTCCTTGAAGGTCTTCAGGCAAAGGCTGGATTCTTGTTCAGGTATGCGGTAAACAAGACACCCTCCAAGGTCCCTTCCAACTAGGAGATCTGGTGATTCTGTGTATCCTTATGCAGATCAGTGTGCGTGTGTGTGTGTGTTTTCATCACAGATTCTGTGTATCCTTATGCAGATCAGTGTGTGTGTGTGTGTGTGTGTTTTCATCACAGAGTCTAGTGGAAGGATTATTTGGGCAAAAGCCTTGAGGACTCACTGCCCAAAGAGAACAGTCAGTGTATGGCCCCATTCTTAAGACAGTGTATGGTCGTGTTTGAGCTCATCCTGGGATTAATTTTCTCCTCTTGATACTCTGCCCCCCCTGATTTTCCTACACTGGAAAGATGGTTACCTCTTCCTGGCTGTCAGACCCTGGTTCCTGAGGCTTGGAGACTTAGCAAGGCCTAGCATGTAGCTACATTTTTCCTATTTAAGGAACACAGAAAACATGGTTGGAGGCACTTCCTTGACTATTCAGTCCCTTCCTGGGCTCATTTCTAATCCAGATAAATATGGATGCTAGAAATAGCAAAATGCCAACACCCCCCTTCCCCCTTACACTTGGAATTTGCTTTGGAGTCATTAGAACATAAGAGCTCTGGAGTTTGTTCTGAGAACAAGGGAAAGCATTAGCTATTTGATGAGGCCTTCGATCCCTCTAGCCAGGTGGGGAAGGGGAAGGGGAAGGAGAAGGGGAGGTCAAGGTTCCTGAAGTCCACTAAACCTGATCCCAACTTTCTACTTGGGTTTGCAGCTTTCTGCTGGGCCTTGGGTCAAATGAGGAACTGACTTGACCTGCTCTCAAAGATCCCTTCCCACACAGGCCCTTCCTGCTGACGCAGCAGGAGGCAGCTTCCAAGGGCAGCCAGCTTTCTGCATTCCTGGCGTGGAGCGACCCTCATCTGGTTGGGGAGGGGGGCAGCTGAAACAAGGTGGAAAGACAAGACCAAGAAGGGAGCTCCCCTTATCCCTCCTACCCTGTCCCCCTCCCCACTCTTCCACTTGCCCCTGCAATCACTGGGTGTGTTTGTTATCACAGAGAGGTCTTCAAATTATTCCTCTGGCAATGAGAGGACCTGGATTAAATTTTATCTGGGGGACCCCATGACTTGTTTACATTTGAGATGTGGGCAGATAGGCAAAGCAGGTCAGGAACTCAGGTGGCCTTCACGGAAGGCTGGGTGTGTGAGTGTACATATATGCTTTGGTGTGTCCATGTGGAATCTTAATAGTAAAATAAAGAGTCCAAATTCCTCTTCCATACAACCTGGAGGGCGCAGTTTCAGCTATTCCTTCTGTCTACCCAAGGGACACTATGGAGAATGTCCCATCCAATAGCTCCCCTGTGTGTGCTTAAGAATCATCATAGTACTTTATTCTTAAATGCTGCTTTATAGTTACAATGTTCTTTTCCATACTTGGCCTTGGGCACGTGGAGGTGAGAGGTATGTTAGCCTCTCTTTATAGAGGAATAAACTGAAGGTCAGGGAAGTTAAATGATAGATTATAGGATGTAAATGTAGATTAAATGTAGATTGCAGGATGTCAGAACTGGTAGGGACTTTCCCAAAACCTAGAAAAGGGCAGAGCTGGGATACTGTCTGTTTTTCATTCAATATAATAAACATTTATTAAGCATCTATCATGTGCCAGGCACTGTGTGAGGCACCAGGGATACAGAGGCAAAAATGAATAGTAGCATCCTCAAATCACTTAGGTCCGGTGGAGGAAACATTATATACTTTAATTCTTGTGCACAAAACAGAGAGAAGAAATACAAAGTAATTTTGGTAGAGGAGGGGAGGGTGAGGAGAAAGCATTAGCAACTACAAGTCCAGGACTTTCTTTTCCCATTGCCCCCCTGCTGACACAAATGGGCCTTACACATACAGGTCTCTGTTGTTGTAGATAAATATGGGTCTCCCTGAGAGACAGCCAGCCTCAGAGTCAGAAAGGTCTGAGTTCTAGTCCTGCTTCTAATATACCAACTGTGTGATCCTGAGCATGTCTTATAACTTCTTGATGTTCCATTCAATTCTCGAGACTAAACTGCAAAGGAAGTGCTAATATGCATTAGTAGAAAGAGTTACTTATCTGGGAATTCCCTACACCAATGAAATCACAGGTCTGAGCCAAAATGTTCTTATTCTCTCATAACTCTGTCTTTCTCTTGGTCTCTCTGTCCGTCTCTTTTCTCTCTCTCTCTCTCTCTCTCTCTCTCTCTCTCTCTCTCTCTCT
>NW_020946170.1:0-21472 GCF_900497805.2 Vombatus ursinus
AGAACCCAAAGGCATTATTTTCATCTCCATTTTACAAAAAAAAAAAAGGAATTAAGACTCAGAGAGGTTAAATCACTTACCTAAGATCATACAGATAGTATGACTTGGAATAGGCCATGGAGTCCAGGCTGGACAGGCATTCAAGTGAAGCCTGAAAAAAACCTGTAAGACTGGATGAAGTAGAAATTATGAAGGTGAAGGACAAGTATGGTACCATTGATGTAGCAGACACTATGAAAAGTGGAACCTAAAAGAACAAAGGAGGTGATAATACTGATTTTTTATCTCTTTGGATCTGATGAGGAAGAGAATTAAGAAAGCAAAGACGCAAAAATAAGAATGCCTTGCTTAGTACACATCAAAGAAGTCCAAAAAGCCTGTATTTGTTGCCAAATCTTTCTTTTTAGACAAAGTTAAACCTTGATCAGATGAAGCAGGAATAGTTAGATGGGAGAATTACATCAAAAACATTCAGGCAGATGGTTCAATCAGGGTAATCTTTGGTGGGATTTGGCATTAATAGATTTCAAATCTGATGTGTAGTTAGAGATTTAAAGTTAAAATAGATATGCTGGAGGAGCAGATAACTACCTTTTAAAAATGTGCTCAATCTATCTAAACACTACCATCCTTGAAAACTATGTTTAAATAGGAGTAATTATAAGACTAAAAATATTGATTTGGAAGACCTAGTGATCACTGAATATTACCACAAAAAATAAAATTGACTCAGTCTTAACAGACAAGAAATGAATGAGACATTTCCAAATCAGCTGTCTATATGCAGCCAGACTATCGATTAGTTAAAGCAAAGGTCAAAATGAGCAACAAATTAGGGGCAGCTAGGTGGCTCAGTGAATAGGGCAGCAGCCGTGGAATTAGGAGGACCTGAGTTCAAATCCAGCCTCAGGCACTTGATACTAGCTGTCTGACCCTGGGCAAGTCACTTAACCCCAATTGCCTAACTCCCCCCCCCCAAAAAATGAGCAACAAATTAGAGTGAAAAATAAAGAGAGACAGAGCTGTATAACAGCTCCAATCTGACCTATTCAAATAATCAATCCACCAACAAGTATTTATTAAGTGTAACTGTTTCAGATGCTTGGTGCTGGAGATAAAAATGCATAGGTGAGGCTGACCTTGCCCTTAAGGAGCTTGAATATTTTCACAGGTAAGTAAATGCGGGATACATACAAAATATATAGGAAGTGAAAAAAGGTGGGGGTGGGTACTGACAATCTTGAGAATCAAGAAAAGTCCCTTAAGGGAGGTGGTACTTGAGCTAAGCCTTAAAGAGAGCTAGTGGTTCTTAGAGAAAGAGATAAGGAGGGAGGACATTTTCAGCATGAGGCACAGAGGCAGGAGATGAGATGTTGTAAACAGGGACCAACTGTAGGCAGGAAAGTGGAATGCATGAGAGGGAGTAGTAAGGTATAGTCAATTTGGAAAAGTAGGCAGGAGCCATATTGTGAGGGGCTTTAAATGCCAAATAGATGAATTTATGGTTTATTCTAGAATTGCATGAGCTTCCTGAACAGAAGTGTAATAAGATTCCTTCACAGGCTAATTAAAACACAAATATAACTATTAGCAATTCTGTTTATCAGTACCAAGTGAGATCAAATATGGAGACACATGCTCACCAAAGATATTTGTCACTGACATGGATGATGTCCTACACATAGTGCAACTGAAAGAATTCTTAGTTGACAATGAGATGCTCCAGATGCTACTGTCTGTGGGTGACATTGTGTTGATTGAGCTGAGCACAAGAAAACTATAGGACCTTCTCAGTGAAATCCTGACCCCTCAAAAGATAATGGACCAACAACCCATACTAGAAAAACCAAGTGAATAACAAATGCACATGACCCAAACTATGCCATACAGCTAGATGGACAACCCAATGAGTCTATCAGTTTATATATCTTGAATGGACACTGAACTGAGAAAGGCCCAGAATTGTACAGCTAAATCAAGCATTTACTAGATACCTACTATGTGCCAGGTACTCTAATAAGTTCTAGGGATAAAAATATAAGCATAAAAGTCAGTCCTTATCCTCAAGATATGTATAATGGGGGGAAACAAGACATAAAGGGAAGCTGAAAAGCAGGGGAGGGAGGTAAGGCTATTGGTGGGGAGGTGAAGAAACCCAGAGAAGGAGAAATAGATCCAAAACTGATATGAGCATGACCTGAGTACCTCACAAAGTTGTGGTCTGAGCTAAAGACTCACCAATCAGGAGAGTGGGCTTTAAGCCAGAGATATCTTTAGGGTAAGAAAACTGCTAGCAAGGAGATGAAGTCTGGGGAAAGTAAGAAGCAGAGCCTTCAGAATAGAAGGAAGCCAGGAAGCTGGAGTACACTTCAGAAATTACACAGGACCTTCATTGATCCCAAGTTGCCCCTTGACACAACAGCCCATCTTTTTAACAACAATTATTTCCCACTGATGCTGTCTGACAATGAATTATGGAACACCATGACCTTTGAAGAATCAAAATTATAAGTGACTCAAAGGGCAAGAGATAGAGGCATAGGGCCTAAGTAGACTGTAGTCTATTGCTAATGATGATTTGCACGTAAGAAGTATCTTGAAAGATAATATCAAGGAAATATATTATTGGAAAAGAAAGTATATTAAGAGGAAGAAGTCAAGATGGCAGAGTGAAGGGTCACAACTGCCAAACTTCCCCCCAGATCTTTCCTACAAAACAAACACAGAAAGTGACAAATCAAATTCTGAGCAGAAAAAACAATAAAAAGTATGGGTGAGTCATTGTTTCAGCCCAAGGCAGCTTAGACAGAAAGAAAAAGAAGCACTGAGGTGGGTGCTGACCAGGTTCAAGTTGTGATGGAAGCAGCACAGGCCTTGGATCTTGGAGGCAACAGCTGTAGCAGCAATAGTAGCAGGAACATCAAGCATGCAAAATGCACATGGATCGTGAAGTGACTGAATACTTGACTAGAAAGAGATTGCAGGGGACCCCTGCGCTAGCACTGGGCACAGGATCTGGTGCCATTTGGCAGCTAAATAGTCTATCACACAATTCCAGGTCACAATTCCATCATGGAGAGGAGCGGTCACAATAAGGGAGCAGGGGGATTACCTGGGTAAGGATCAGAGCACAGAGTAAGAGGCATCAAAAACCTACATTAAGCTACTCTTATTAAGCTACAGGGGCTCAAACTGGCTATCCCCCTACCCCCAAGGTGAGCAGAGCCCAACTCTAACAAAAAATCCAAAGTCAAGAAATAGATGGGGGAAATGAACAAACAACAATAACAAAAAAAAAAAAAAAAAAAAAAAACAACTAACCATAAAAAGCTTTCATAATGACAGGGAAGCTCAAGACACAGACTCAGAAGACAATGACTTGAAAACAACTACAGGCAAAGGCTCAAAGAACGAATTCAGATTGGACACAAGCCCAACAAAAATTCCTAGAAGAACTAAAGAAAGAGAAGCAAATAAAAGACTTGAAAAATCAAATAAGAGCAGTAGAGGAAAAACTGAGAAAAGAAATGAAAGCAATGCAAGAGAATTATGAAAAGAGAATTAACAGATTGGTTTTAAAAAGGTATGAAACCTTACTAAAGAAAATAACTCTTTAAGAATTAAAATTGGTCAAGTGGAAGCTAATGATTCCATGGGACATCAAGACAAAGGAAAACACAATCAAAAGAATGAAAAATAGAAGAAAATGTGAAATAACATCAGAAAAATAACTGACTTGGAAAATAGATTTAGGAAAGATAATTTAAGAATTATATGACTATCTGAAAGGCATAATTTTAAAAGTGATACTGGACATCACATTTCAAGGAATTATAAACTAAAACTACCCAGATATCGTAAAACCATAGTGCAAAGTAGAAATTGAAAGAATCCACTGATCACCTCCTGAAAGAGATCCAAAAATGAAAACTCCAAGGAATATGAAATCAAATTTCCTGAACTTCCAGGTCAAAGAGAAAATACTTCAAGCAGCCAGAAAGAAATAGTTTAAATACTGCGGAGCCACAGACAGGATCACACAAGATTTAGCAGCTACCACTATAAAGGAGTTGAGGGCATGGAATATAAGCAAATGAGCTAGGAATACAACCAAAAATAGCCTACCCAGAAAAATTGAGTATAATCCTTCAAGGGAAAAATGCGTATTTAATGAAATAGAGGACTTTCAAGCATTCCTGATGAAAAGATCAGAGATGAGTAGAAAATTTGACATTCAAACATAAGACTCAAAAGAAGCATAAAAAGTTAATTATGATTGAGAAATCATAAAGGAGTTAATAAAATTAAGCTGTTTATATCCCCAAATGGGAAGATGACACATGTAACTCCTAAAAACTTTATCATTATTAGATCAGTTAGAAGAAGACTACTTAGATGGAAGACATGGGCATGAGTCTATTATGTTAAGATATTTTTTTAAAGAATAAAAGGGTGAGAAAGAGGGATAAACTGGAAGAAGGAGGAAGAAAGAGGAAGAATGAAAAAAGTCATATCTCACATAAAGAGGTGCACAAGAGAGAGTTTTTACAATGGAGGAGAAAATGGCAGGGGAATAGGCAACATTTGATCCTTACTCACATATGGACTTGTTCAAAGAGAAAACAAAACATATAAACACACAGTTGGGTGTAGAAATTCATCTTACTCAACAGGGAAATAGGAGAGGAAGGGACTTAAAGAAAGGGGAAGGTATGGTAAGAGGAAGGGTATATTAAGGGAGAAAGCAATCAAAATTAAAACATTTTTTAGGAGGGGACAGAAGGATAAGTAGAAGAGAATAGGATGGAGAGAAATACAGAGTTAGCAATCATAACTATGATAGTGAATGGGAAGAATTTACGCATAAAACAGAAGAGGAGAGCAGAATGGACTAGAAACCACAATCCAACAATATGTTGTTTGCAAGGGACACACTTGAAACAGAAAGACATGCACAGAGTTCATATAAGAGGGTGGAGCAGAATCTATTATGCTTCAGCTAAGGTAAAGATGCAGGGGGAGCAATCATGATCTCAGACAAAGCAAAAGCAAAACCAGACCTAATTAAAAGAGATAACCTGGGAAACTACATTTTGCTAAAAGGAACCTTAGACAATGAAGTAATATCAATACTGAACATATGTGCACCAAATGGCATAGTGTCCGAATTCTTGAAGGAAATGTTAAATGAATTACAGGAGAAAGTACACAGTAAAACTATACTGGTGGGGGACCTCAATTCACCCCCATCAGACCTAGTCAAATCTAAACATTAAAAACCATTTGAAAATTAGAAAGAAGTTAAGAAGATGAATAGAATTTTAGAAAAGGTAGACATGGTAGACCTTCGGAGAATATTGAATGGGAATAGAAAGGAATATAACTTTTACTCATCTGTACATGGTAACAACAAAAAACGACCAGGTATTAGGGCAATAAAATCTCATGAACAAATGCAGAAAACCATAAATATTAAATGTATTCTTTTGGATGAAAATTACATTTGATGAAAGGACTTTGAAGCATAGACTAAAAATTAATTAGAAACTAAATAATATAATCTTAGAGAATAAGAAGGTCAAAGAATAAATAATAATAATAATAAATAATCTTATTAAAGAAAATTACAACAATGAGAGAACATACTGAAATTTGTGGAATGTGGCCAAAGCAGTATGCAGAAGAAATTTTACTAAAAACTTGCATCGATAATGGAGAGAAAGAGGAGATCAATGAATTGGTCATGCAACTAAAAAAACAAACTAGAAAAAGAACAAATTAAAAATCCCCAATTATATACTAAAATAGAACTTTTGAAAGTCGAAGGAGAGGTTAACAAAACTGAAAGTAAAAAACATTGAACTAATAAATGAAAATAGCAACTAGTTTTATGAAAAACAACAACAATAAAACAGAGAAACTGTTGGCTAATTAAATTTTTAAAAAGAAAGAAGAAAATCAAATTACTGGTTTCTAAAATGAAAAGGGTGAATGCACAACCAGTGAAGATGAAACTAAAGCAATTATTAGGAACTATTTTACCCAATTATATGCCAATAAAACTGACAATCTAAATGAAATGGATGAATATTTACAATATAAATTGCCCAGATTAACAGAAGAGGAATTAGAATACTGAAATAACCCTATTTTAGAAAAAGAAATAGAACAAACCATCAATGAGCTCCCTAAAGGGGGGGGCCCTCAGGACTGGATGGATTTACAAGTAAATTCTACCAAACCATTTAAAGAACAAATAATTCCAATATTACGTAAAGTGTTTGAAAAAAATAAGCAAAGAAGGAGCCTTACCACAAATAGTATTTTGATGCCTAAACCAAGGAAAGCAAAAAACAGGAAAAGAAAACTAAAGAACAATTTTCCTAATAAATATTGATGCAAAAAGTTTAAATAAAATATTAGCAAGAAAATTATAACAATATATCACAAAGATCATACACTATGACCAGGTGTGATTTTTACCAGGAATGCAGGGCTGGTTCAATATTAGGAAAACTATAAGCATAACTGATCATGTCAATAACAAAAACAACAAAAATCATATGATTATATCAATAGGAAAAAGGTTTTGATGAAATTTTACACCTATTCCTATTTAAAACACTAGAAAGCATAGGAATAAATGTAATATTTCTCATAATTATAAGTACTATCTATCTAAAACCAAGAGCAAGCATTATCTGTAATGAGGATAAACTTGAAGGCTTTCCATTAGATTAGAAATGAAACAAGAATGTCCATTATCAACATTATTATTCAAGATCACACTTGAAATGAAAAAAACTATAGTAATAAGACAAGAAAAAGAAATTGAAGAAATAAGAATAGAAAATGAAGAAACAGACCAATTTTTTGCAGGTAAAATGGTAGTATGCTTAGAGAACCCTAGAGAATTGACTGAAAAAGCCAGTTAAGACAACAAATTTAGCAAAGTTGCAGAATGTAAAGTCTACGTAAATCATCAGTATTTCTATATATTACCAACAAAACTCAGGAGGAAGAGATGGAAAGATAAATTCTATTTAAAATAACTGTAGGGAGGGGCAGCTAGGTGGCACAGTGGATGAGCACCAGCCCTGAAGTCAGGAGGACCTGAGTTCAAATCCAGCCTCTGACACATAACACTTACTAGCTGTGTGACCCTGGGCAAGTCACTTAACCCCATTGCCTAGCCAAAAAAAAACCAAAACAAAACTGTAGGGATAGCCCTGGGTAAACATACAGCCTGAAGCAGCCAGACTTCCAGGTGCTTCAGTGTAGCCCTGGGGAAATGGAGAAACACCCCGCAGGCCTCAGCACTCACCAGACACCAGCTCAGCACAGGTAAACTACTAGACTCTTACAGCCTGCAGTAGCACCAGCTACCCCCACTTCCCCCACTCAGAGCAGCACCAGACATGAGAGACCCCCATGGGCCCCAGGGTAACATCAGTGCAGTACCACATAAACAACTAGGGCCTGCAGCCCTTGGTATAAGAAGTCTGAAACAGTGCCCCTTCCACCCCAGTAGCAGAACTCAAATTTAAAAGAAAGGAAAAAAGCTAAAAAAGATAAATAAAAAACAACCAAAAAATAATCTGACCACAGAAAGTTATTATAGTGACAGGGAAAATCCAGACACAAACTCAGAAAAGGACAACAATGTCAAAATGCCTATGGGATAAACCCCAAAGAAAAATGAGAAGTGGTCTCAAGCCCAGAAAGAATTCATGGAAGAGCTCAAAAAGGAGCTTAAAATCATATAAGAGAGATAGAAAAAAAATTGGGATAAGAAATGAGAGTGATGCAAGAGAATTATGAAAAAAAGAGTCAACAGCTTGGAAAAAGAAAAGAAATGCTTAAAAAGTATAATTGGCCAAATGGAAAAGGAGGTACAAAAATCCACTGAAGAAAACAATTCCTTAAAAGTTCAAATTGGGTGAGTGGAAGCTAATGACTCTGAGATATCAAGAATCAATCAAACAAATTCAAAAGAATGAAAAAATGAAGAAAATGTAAAATATCTCATTGGGAAAATAACTGACCTGGAAAATAGATCCAGGAAAGACAATGTCAAAATCATTGGACTACCTGAAAACCATAATCAAAAGGAGGACCTGGACAGCATCTTTCAAGAAATTATCAAGGAAAATTGCCTTGATATCCTGGAACCAGTGGGCAAAATAGGCATTGAAAGAATCCACTAATCATCTCAGGAAAGAGATCCACAAATAAAAACTCCAAGAAACATTGTAGCCAAATTACAGAACTATCTGATCGAGGAAAAAAAGTGCTACAAGTGACCAGAAAGAAATAATTCAAATATCAGGGAGCCAAAGTCAGGATTACACAGGACTGAGCAGCTGCAACATCAAAGAACTGGAGGTCATGGAACATGATATTCCAGAAATCAAAGGAGCTAGGACTACAACCAAGAATAACCAGCCTGGCAACATTAAAAATGGTCATTCAACGAAATAGAAGGATTTCAAGTTTTCATAAGAAGACCAGAACTGGACAAAAAAATTGATCTCCAATATCAAGACCTAAGAGAAGCCTAAAAAATAACTGCGGTAAAGCTGGGAAACAATTTTTACAGCCAGTGTCTCTGATAAAGGTTTCATTTCTCAAATATATAGGAAACTGAGTCAATTTCATAAGGATACAAGTCATTGCCCAACTGATAAATGGTCAAAAGATATGAACAACAGTTTTCAGATGAAGAAATCAAAGCAATCTATAGCCATATGAAAAATGCTCTAAATCACAATTGATTAGAGAAATGCAAATTAAAGCCACTCTGAGGTACCACCTCACACCTATCAGACTAGCTAATGTGACAGAAGAGGAAAATGATGAATGTTGGAGAAGATGTGGGAAAATCGGAACACTAATGCATTGTTGTTGGAGTTGTGAACTGATCCAATCATTCTGGAGAGGAATTCGGAACTATGTGCAAAGGGCTATAAAACTGTGCATACCCGTTGATCCAGCAATACCACTACTAGGTCTGTATCCCAAAGAAATCATAAAAAAGGGGAAAGGACCCACATGTACAAAAATATTTATAGCAGCTCTTTTTGTGGTGGCAAAGAATTGGAAATTGAAGGGATACCCATCATTTGGGGAGTGGCTGAACAAGTTCTGGTATATGAATATAATGGAATATTATTGTGCTATAAGAAATAATGAGGCAGATTTCAGAAAAACCTGGAAAGATTTTACATGAACTGATGCTGAGTGAAGTGTGCAGACCCAGGAAAACATTGTACACAGTAAGAGTAACATTGTGCTATAATCAACTAGAATTGACTTAGCTCTTCTCAGCAATACAATGATCCAAGACAATTCCAAAAGACTCACAATGGAAAATACAACAACAACAACAAAAAAGATTCTGTAAAACAAAAATAAATAAAATAAAATATCTGTAGATAGTATGAAATGCTTAGGAGTCTACCTGCCAAGACACACACAGGAACTATATGAACACAATTACAAAACACTTTTTGAACAAATAAAGACAGATCAAAACAATTGGAGAAATAGTAATTGCTTATGGGTAGGCTAAGCCAATATAATGAAAATGACAATATTACCTAAATTAATTTGCTTATTTAGAGCCATGCCAATCAAACCACCAAATAATAATTTTTAGAGCTTGAAAAAAAATAACAAAATTCATCTGGAAGAACTAAAGGTCAAGACTATCAAGGGAATCAATAAAGAAGTGAAGGAAGTTGACCTAGTGCTACTAGATCTTAAACTATGCCAGAAAATGGTAATCATCAAAATAATCTGGAGGAAGTTAGGTGATGCAGTGGATAGAGCACTGGCCCTGGAGTCAGGAGGACCAGAGTTCAAAATCAGTCTGACACCAGACACTTGATACTTACTAGCTGTGTGACCCTGGGCAAGTCAATTACCTCAAAAATAATAATAACAATTTGAAACCAGATAAGAAATACAGTAATTGATCAATGGAATAGATTAGGTACATAATAAAGCAGTAATAAATGGCCATAGTAATCTAGTGTTTGGGAAACCCGAAGATCCAAGCTTTGGAGTCAAAAAATCACTATTTGACAAAAACTGCCAGGAAAACTGGAAAACAGCCTGGTAGAAACTAGGAATGGATTAATATAATATACTATAAATCAAGATAAGCTAAAAATGGGTACATTATTTAGACATAAAGGGTGGTATTATCAGCAAATTAGGGAGATAGGAGAAAAAATTACCTGTCAGATACATGAATAGGGGAAGATTTCAATTAACCAATAAGCATTTATTAAGCACCTACTATGTGCCAGGCAAATAGTGCTAAGCACTGGGAATGCAAAAAGAGGCAAAAGACAGTCCCCACCTTCAAGGAGCTTACAATTCCAATAATAATATACAGGCAGCTGAGTCAAATTTATTTTTTTAAGTCATTCCCCAAATGACAAATAATCAAAGGATATATCAGTCAGTCTTCAGAAGAAGAAATCAAAACTATCAATAGTCATATAAAAATGCTGTAAATCATTAATAATTAGAGAGGTACTAATTATGATAACTGAGATACCACCTCACATCTATTAAATTGGCTAACATTATAGAAAAGGAAAATGACAAATACTGAAGAGGATATGGAAAGATAGGTATGAGAATACACTATTGGTGGAGCTGTGAACTGGTTCAACCATTCTAGACAACAATTTGGAACTATGCCCAAAGGGCTATAAAACCACGCATGCCCTTTGACCCAGCAATACTATTACTAGGTAGATCTATACCCCAAAGAGATCAAAGAAAAAAGGAAAAAGACCCACATATAAAAAAAATATTTATATCAACTCTTTTAGCGGCGGCAAAGAATTGGAAGCTGAGGGGATACCTATCGATTGGGGAATGGCTGCAAATGTTGTGGTATATAATTGTAATGTAATACTTTTGTGCTGTAAGAAATAATGAAGAGGATGGTTTCAGAAAAACCTGGGAAAACTTATATGAACTGATGCAAAGTGAATTGCGTAGAACTAGGAGACTGTTGATAGTAATAGTGATATTGTAACAATAATCAACTGTGAAAGACTCAGATCACTACAATAATCCACAATAATTTGAAATGATTCATGATGAAAAATGCTATCCACCTCCAGAGAGAGAACTGATGAACTCTGAATGCAGATTGAAGCATTTTTTCTTTATTTATTTTTCTTGCTCCCCCACCCACCCACCCCGGCCACCAAGTGATTAATGTGGAAATGTTTTGTATTACTTCTTCTGTATAATGTGTATCCTATTTCTTGCCTTCTCAATGGATAAAAGAGGTGGTGGAGGGAAGGAGAGGTTTTGGAACTGAAAATAAATATTTTACAAAGTAAGGAAAACCTGCCTGAGTACCCTACTAACATCCCCTAAATGTAGGTAATTAAGTGGCTCATTGGAGAGATAGGAAGACCTGAATTTAATCCTGCTTCAGACACTAACAAGCTGTATGACCTGGGCAAGTCATTTAACTTTTCTTAGCTTCGGTCTCCTCATTTATAAAATAGGCATAATAAAAGTATCTTTCTTCAAGGATGGTTATAAGGATCAAATGAGACAATGTATGAAAAGGACTCAGCAAACCTTAAAGTGCTTTATAAATGGTAGTTATTAGTATTATTAAATACCTAGAATGGACAAGGATGTTGTGGAGTAGAAAGAATATTGGATTTGGAGTCAGAGGACTGGGATTTGAATCCAGACCCTGTTCCTTGTTGCCTATATGACCTTGATCAAGTCATCCAACCCTCTGGATCTTGGTTACCTCATCCATAAAATAATAGGAATCAGACCGGATAATCTCTGAGGTCCCTTTCAGTTCCAAATCTATGGTGCCATGAAGGCTTCATGGGACAACATGAACAAGAATTACAAAGGATTAGGAAGTGTGAATGAGTTGCAATCTGCATTGTGGAGGGAATATCCACATCAGTAAGATTGTATATCTATGAAATTATCAAATAATGGAAATTTGTAAATATTGTACTGTTGTGTTGACAAATGGTTTTTTTCACAGCCACCCTTGTAAACTGGTGCCATTCTATCACCAGTTTTCTCTCACCAGCTGGCATTGCCTTTATGATAGTCCCCTTCACATTTCCCATGTTCCAGCCCAACCTGTTCTAGCACTGACCTTTCACTCCTATGCCTGAGCCTTTATTATACCACCCTTATGTCCTGAATGGACTCTCCATTTCTCTGTTCTGAAACCTCTGCCTATTGAAGTTCCTCTTTTCATTCAACACCAGAATTCAGGTGCCACATCCTCTTTGAAGCCTTCCCTGATATTCCTCCAACTCAATTTAATGCTACAAGCATTTATTCATTGTTTTCTGCTATGTACTGGGTCATATGGTAGGGCTAGGGATACAAAAGCAAAAATGAGACAGTATCTGACTTCATGGAGCTTCTAGAAAACAACACATACACAGATAAGTAAATATCATAAACATACAAAGAATTTTTTTTGGAGGTGGAGTATTAACAATTGGGGTGGAGATCAGTATCTAGTGAAATGTAAGAGAGCTAAAAACTTTGAGGTCAGTGGTGATCAGTATCTAATAGAGTGTAAGAGAACAAAAAACTTTGAGGGCAGTGTGTAAAGGGAGACGTCTCCCTATAGATGCTGAAGTCAGGGAGGAAGATAGCAGGGCTTAGGATGTGAAGCAAGAAGTTCTAAGAGAGATCGAATGGAAAGAGTTCTAGAGCCTCACTTGGGTTCTGCCTTGGCCTTTAGCCAAAAGCATTAAAATTCTGACCTTTGACCTGGGTTGGGCCCAGCTGGGTTTTATTCCAGAAAATCTTAACCAGAGAATGTAGGCCCTTGGGTTAAAGTTGGAGGGGTGAGGGTGGTGAGGGTTGAGGGGAAGCAGTGGGGTTGTGGGGCTGCTGTCCCCATCCTCAGTGCTGAGACAGAGTGCAGTGGACTCTGCTGGAGGTAAAGAGAACTGCAGGCAAGAAGCCGTGCCCCAGGGGCTAGGCAAGCTGGTGGGGCAGGCTTTTGACTCAGGCCAGGGGGAGCGGAGGGACTGCTGTCCCTGAGCTCAGTGCTGGATGTTAGGGCAATCAATCCTTGAGCCCAGGGACCAGAGTTCTGCAGGGATTGAATGTGAATGCAGGAAACCTGGGCTTGGAGAAGCCTTGGCAGTAAGGGTTAAGTGAGAGAAGGGGGTTTTCCCCAAGAGCCCGCTGCAGGATCTGGGGGGGCACTGCAGAGCAGGGCTACATGACCCCGTTGTTTTTCTTTGCTTTTGGTGCGTAGGGTGTGTCGCCTCTCCTATTGAGGGGTTGGGGGAATTCCCACTCTAGCCTGTATGTGTGCGTGTATATCTATATTGGTCGGGAGAGGGGGGTAGGGGGAAGGTTAGAGCTGTGCACTACTTCGGAGAAAGGTGGGGCGCTAGGACCCACGCGGGCTCCGGCTCCTGGATCCCCACTCTCTCACCTCCCCAGCCACCCCAGTTTCTGCTCCCTCCCCAGGCCGGGCTCCGCAGCGCCTGAGCCGAAGCCAGAGCCGCCGCGAGAAGGGGAAGCGGCGGGCGGAGCGGCGGGGCTGCGGGAGGCCTCGGCCAGGCCGGGAAGGAGGGAAGGAGGAAGGCGGAGAGAGGAGGGGGGAGGGAGGGGAGACAGCGGAGGAGGCGGAGAGAGGGAGCGCGACAGAGCGAGCGGAGGGAGGGAGGGAGCACAGGAGGCGGCGGCGGCTGAGGAGGAGGAGGCGGAGGAGGAGGAGGAGAGAAGAGGACAGGACAGAACAGGGCAGGACGGAGGGACGGAGAAGGGCCGGGCCGGACCGGCCACACGGTAATTAGCGCCGCTCAGGGTGGAGTGGGGGGTGGGGTGGGGAGGACGGCCCCCGCGGCTGGCAGTGCCCGGGTCGTGAACACCCGCAACTGCCCTCCCTCCCCGGCTCCCTTCCCCTCCTCTCCCCCGGCCCCTTCCAACTCGGAGATGGGCTCCCGGGGCGGCCAGGGTGAGGGCGCTGGGCATTGGGTGGGTGGATGCGACTAGAGGGGGAGGGGTTGGGAAGGTTTTGCACGTCTTATTTGTGGGTCTGTTTATTTCCCTCTGGGATCCGGAAAGCGCCCCCTCCCGTCCCCCGCTCCCACCCCCAGCTCCCAGAGACTCTCCCTCCACCACCGGCCCCCCCGCCCGCCCAGCTCCCTCCTCCTTCCCCGTTCCCTCCTCCCCTTCCCCCAGCTCCAGTCTCAAGTTCAAGTCCATACAATGCCCGCGGGGGGCCGCTCCTCCATCCCTTCCCTCCGCTCTCCTGCAGGGCTGGGAGTGGGGGAGAGACAGGGACGACTTGGCCCCAGTCCTCTGGGCCGATCTGGCCCCCTGGGGACTCCCGTCTCTGTCATAGATGGGGAGGAGGCACCCACAACCGGCTCCCCAACAACCGCCCCCCCGCCCGCCCCCATCCTGACTCTGGCTGCTTACGAATTCGTCTTGCGCCCCCCACCCTCCCGCCCCTCGGATGACGGGCTGAGAACCCTGGGGTTGGCGAATTAGGAGAGCTAGGATCCCGATTCCCCAGATAATCCGCCCCTCTCTCCTGCGGGGGAACGAGAAGGGGGTAAAGGACTGGGGACTGAGGGCAGAACAGCGGTAGCCGCGGCAGAAAATGGCAGCCTGGCACGACCCTTCGCCCCCCCTTCCCTCCCTCCCCTCCCTTGCTGGCCGGGCCCGGCCCCCTCCAGGCCCTCGGCCCCCCTGCGGGGGCGGGGGACCCTGTAGGGCCTCCCAGGGGTGGGGTGGCTGGAGGAAAGGGGCGGAGGAGGAAATCTATCAGGGAGGGGGTATCTATTGGTCGCGGGAACTAGGAGGGGGCACTGAGGAAGGGCTGAGTTCGCTCTGGCCCTTGTCTCCCCCCCTTGGCCACCTGTGGCTCAGGGTGCGGGGTAGAAGCCGGGATTTGGAAACAGGCGGAGATTGGGGGGAGATGATCTGTCTCTCCCCACCCTCACTCGACTTTAGTCCTACCCCCTCCCCGACACGGAACCCCCATCTCGGGTGCGAGGGGCGTTTGGAGCTGCACAGGGGCTGTCTAGAGTCCTGCCCCAGGCCCAGCTTTCCCCACCCCCTCCCGGCCTAGAGAGCTCTGTGCGGCGCCGCAGTGTAGCGGGTGGGGTGGTGGGGGACGGGACGGGGGAGGCGGATGAGGATTCCCCCCTGAGCTCAGGTCTATCGCAGAGGCTGGGAGATGGGGGAGAAGGAAAATGCGGGGGTGGCGGGGGAGGGGGAACAGGGCCCTGCCGGGTGTTTGGGGGCCGTGAAGTGGGAGCTGCTGGGCCTCTCCCGGGGGTCGCTCCCCCGCCCCCGTTTCCCCTGCAGCAGCCTCCGCCTCCACCCCCCAACCCCCAAACAACACACACACACACACACACACACACACACACACAGAGAGACACACAGACATACAGACACACACACGCTGGAGCTGGTGCGGACGTGTCCTTGAACGCTTCGCATCTGCACAGTGAAGGACGAGGCCTTGCGCAGGGGGGGAAGAGGCTTTTGGGCCCCTCTGCCCCGGAGTCCTTGGTCTCTCGCCCCCTCCCAGGGAAAGCAGACTGGGCTCAAGCCCAGAAGGAATCTCTCACCAATTCCTAGTTCTGTTGCTCATTCCCCTTCCCTTCTACGCACCTCTCAAGCACCCCTCCCCCAATCCCGAGGCGGGGGCTGAGCTGGCTCAATCCCAAAGCCTTACCCCTCCTTCTGCCCATTCCCCCAGTCCCTAGCTCCGAGCTTTACTCCGCCTGTGGTACTGTGGCTGGGAAACTGCTTTTCTCAGGGCCATGGTCCCAGCTCCCAAGGCCCCCCTCTTTTTTCATTTCTCCCGTCTATTAGGCCCACCTTTCCTTTTCTTCTGCTATTCCCCCCCCACCTTCTATTACCTATCCTCCCTCCTTTTTCTTTATTCCTTTACTTTTCCCCTCCCCTTTAAATCACTTCTCCTCAGTTGATGGACCCAAGGGTACAGATGAGAGTTGATGCCCCTGTAACTTAAGTCCTTTTCCCCTGGTCTCCTGAAGCATATAGCCTGGCAATCAGCACCTTAACCCAAGATACTCTTCTGTTTCCAACTGGACATAGTCTGGTGGAAGATCCAGCAGAAGTGGGAAAGAACTCAGCAAAATTATGGCCAAGGAGACATCAACCCCCAAAATAAAGATGGGTCAGGAAGACTAATGCCTCATGCTCTGTTGCCCAACACTTTCTGCTCTGGTCAAAGGGCTGGTACCGGTGTTCTATGGGGAAGTATCCCTACCTTATGCCTCAGGGTACAGGAGGAATGTTTCAGGAGACTCTGAGCACTGTATTCGGTGGAGAATTAGCTGGAGGTACCTCTGGCTCATCTGAGTTTGATGAGCTTGGACAAGCTTGGAACTAGCATAAACTTTGTCAGCAGTGCAGCTGAAGCATACCTCAGGGACCAGAAAAATGACAGTTGGACTAGATGGCTGCCTTCTCTTTTCCGTTCAAGGTGCTTCCCTACTGTCTCAAAGGAGCTCCCTGAGCCATTCTACCCCCATCTCCCATTCTTGGGGGTTAGGTGATCTAGAGGAACCATTACATGGAAATCCTCCTGCATCAACTAGGAGGAAAGATGCAGGCAGCATGTAGGATTCTTCCCCCCTTTACCTCAGCTCTGCTTTAGGAATCTACCAATAATCTAATGAGGCTGCTTTGGGGAAACTTAGTTTAAAAAAAAAAGTGTGTGTTGTGGATGTTCAAGTATGCATGTGGTCCAGAGGCCAGGTTTGCACCCCCCATCTCCCTTTAAGGGTCCCTCCTTCCTCATTTGGGCTCTGACCCTCACTCTCAAACCACTCCCACTCTTAGTCCCTCTTTTGCCCTATTCCTACTAGGCCTTTCCTTCAGCTATCTGTCCACCAGTGTAACAGGTGTTACTTAGGAAAAGCTCAAGGTGTTAGCCCTTTCAGGGTCAACTAGAGGATCTTCTTGACCCAGATAGTAAAATCTCTACTCAAAAATGGGGTAGGTTACTTAATGAGGAAGATACCCTCTACCTTTCAGGTAGAGACAGAATAGTCACTAGGCAGGAATGTTTCAGAGGACTCCTGCCTTGAATAGGAGGTGGGATTAGGTGTCTTATTAAGTCCTTCCCAGCAAGAAGGTTCTAATCCCTAATGTTGGAATAGCTGGCACTGGGAAGTTGGGGAAATGTTTTTGTGCAGGAGACTATGTGGGGTGTCCTTGGAATCAGACTCCTAAGAAGTACCTCAACTGCCTCCAAAATCTGATTCCACATACTTCTGTTTGTATATGTGGATTTGGTATCTCTCTCTGCATGTGAAGGTTGGTTTTTACATAGATTCAAATACCTTTCCCTATTTGTGTGTCTGTCAACACATGTGCTATTTCACACCTGCTCTTCTGGTTTGTTTCTACACAAGGATATCTATGATTCCAGTGTTTGTCTTTAAATATGATTGGCTCTGAGGAATGTATGTACTGTACTAGAGAATGTTAGAAGGGACTCTGACATCATCATATCTAACCTCCTCATTTTACAGGTGAGGAAACTGAGTTCCCAGAGAGGTGAAATCTCTTGTTCAAGAACACAAAGCAAATTAGTGGGAGAGCCAGGACTTGAACCCAGAGCCCCTGACTTTCAGTGAAGGTGACTTTCCACCACATTGTGCTGCCTTTTATCTAAGGTGACGTGCAAAGAAAGAGATCAGGGCTGGGAGTGGGATGACATGGGATCTAATACTGCTTCTGTTACTAAGCTATGGGTCATTAGGTAAGCTATTAAACATCTTTGGGGCTTGGTTTCTCCATCTATAAAATGGGGACCATAGATTTAAGAGGAGGAAAGGATATTTAGTCCTGTGTCATACAATAATCTCTGATTAACCAATCTCTAAAGGTTGTTATGAAGAAGTGAAAGAACTATGTAAGCATGGTTATTATTTCATAGGTTTTCATTGGATCCTGCAGGACCAATAGGTTCTGTTTGTCTAATACCTTGGCTTTTCCACTGCTCTGTGGTCTCCCATGACCATGTCAACTTAAGGCACCCAAAAATTCTAGCCCCAGTGGGGCTGCAATGACTTGGGAAAGCTGAATCTTTCCTTCAGTATCATTTTTCTATAAACCTAGGCTTTGGTACTTCTTAGCTATGTGACTGTGGGCAGGTCATTTGATCTTTCTAAGGCTCAGTTTCCACATCTGTAAAATGCAGCGAACAACACTTGCACTGTCTCCCTCAGGGCTGTTGTGAGGAAGGTCTTTGTTATCTTTAAGCCCCTGTGTCAGTGTGAGTTATTATTGTCAGTTACAATAATTTGTATTATTTCTTGGGCATCTATTTTGCTGTAAAGCACTGTGGAGAATACAAAAAAAGAGTAGAGAGAATCCCTCCCACCATGGTGCTTGCAGCTCATTAGGAAGAAAACATGTGCAGGCTGTTATACCAGACAACAGGTGATATGTGCTAGATGAGTGGTCTAGGTAGGTGTTGTTCATAATGTCAAAGGAGGGGGAGAGAATACTTTCAGCAAAGGGCTCTGGGAAGCCGTTTTGGAGGTGATTTGAGCTGAGCCATGAAAGTTGGGTCACAATAAAAACTGTTGCCTTTCCTACAAGGCTATAAGGTTTGCAAAGGAAAGTTTCCAACTCTTGGGGGTAGGTAGTGCAAGTGGTTTCACCCTCATTTTACAGATGGGAAAACTGAGACTCTATGAGGTTAACTAACTTGCTGAGATGGCTAATGTCTGTGGCAGGATTCCAAACTGGGGCTGCTAGCTTCAGATCTTTTCTCACAATGCCTCTAAGGATTTCAGTAAGCAGAATGGTGATGGGAAAGGAATTCCAGGTAGGGGAAAACACACGCTGTGGTTGCCCCATACCAAATAGATCAGTGTGTCATGTCTTGAGTGCATAATGACTGTAAAAAGGTGGCCTAAATGTAAGTCCTTGCCCAGACTGTGCAAGATTTTGGAAGGACACAATAGCTGTTTTCAAGCATTTGCTGGGCTGTTGTGTGGAACAGGGATTGAGCTCGTCTGGGCTCAGCCTCAGGGAACAAAACCAGGAGTGATGGGTAGAAGTTCCAAAGAGGCAGATTTAGGTTAAACTTCCTAATAATTAGAGTCGTACAGAAATGGAGTGGGCTGCCTTGAGAATGGGTAGACTGGCCTTCCTTGAAGGTCTTCAGGCAAAGGCTGGATTCTTGTTCAGGTATGCGGTAAACAAGACACCCTCCAAGGTCCCTTCCAACTAGGAGATCTGGTGATTCTGTGTATCCTTATGCAGATCAGTGTGCGTGTGTGTGTGTGTTTTCATCACAGATTCTGTGTATCCTTATGCAGATCAGTGTGTGTGTGTGTGTGTGTGTTTTCATCACAGAGTCTAGTGGAAGGATTATTTGGGCAAAAGCCTTGAGGACTCACTGCCCAAAGAGAACAGTCAGTGTATGGCCCCATTCTTAAGACAGTGTATGGTCGTGTTTGAGCTCATCCTGGGATTAATTTTCTCCTCTTGATACTCTGCCCCCCCTGATTTTCCTACACTGGAAAGATGGTTACCTCTTCCTGGCTGTCAGACCCTGGTTCCTGAGGCTTGGAGACTTAGCAAGGCCTAGCATGTAGCTACATTTTTCCTATTTAAGGAACACAGAAAACATGGTTGGAGGCACTTCCTTGACTATTCAGTCCCTTCCTGGGCTCATTTCTAATCCAGATAAATATGGATGCTAGAAATAGCAAAATGCCAACACCCCCCTTCCCCCTTACACTTGGAATTTGCTTTGGAGTCATTAGAACATAAGAGCTCTGGAGTTTGTTCTGAGAACAAGGGAAAGCATTAGCTATTTGATGAGGCCTTCGATCCCTCTAGCCAGGTGGGGAAGGGGAAGGGGAAGGAGAAGGGGAGGTCAAGGTTCCTGAAGTCCACTAAACCTGATCCCAACTTTCTACTTGGGTTTGCAGCTTTCTGCTGGGCCTTGGGTCAAATGAGGAACTGACTTGACCTGCTCTCAAAGATCCCTTCCCACACAGGCCCTTCCTGCTGACGCAGCAGGAGGCAGCTTCCAAGGGCAGCCAGCTTTCTGCATTCCTGGCGTGGAGCGACCCTCATCTGGTTGGGGAGGGGGGCAGCTGAAACAAGGTGGAAAGACAAGACCAAGAAGGGAGCTCCCCTTATCCCTCCTACCCTGTCCCCCTCCCCACTCTTCCACTTGCCCCTGCAATCACTGGGTGTGTTTGTTATCACAGAGAGGTCTTCAAATTATTCCTCTGGCAATGAGAGGACCTGGATTAAATTTTATCTGGGGGACCCCATGACTTGTTTACATTTGAGATGTGGGCAGATAGGCAAAGCAGGTCAGGAACTCAGGTGGCCTTCACGGAAGGCTGGGTGTGTGAGTGTACATATATGCTTTGGTGTGTCCATGTGGAATCTTAATAGTAAAATAAAGAGTCCAAATTCCTCTTCCATACAACCTGGAGGGCGCAGTTTCAGCTATTCCTTCTGTCTACCCAAGGGACACTATGGAGAATGTCCCATCCAATAGCTCCCCTGTGTGTGCTTAAGAATCATCATAGTACTTTATTCTTAAATGCTGCTTTATAGTTACAATGTTCTTTTCCATACTTGGCCTTGGGCACGTGGAGGTGAGAGGTATGTTAGCCTCTCTTTATAGAGGAATAAACTGAAGGTCAGGGAAGTTAAATGATAGATTATAGGATGTAAATGTAGATTAAATGTAGATTGCAGGATGTCAGAACTGGTAGGGACTTTCCCAAAACCTAGAAAAGGGCAGAGCTGGGATACTGTCTGTTTTTCATTCAATATAATAAACATTTATTAAGCATCTATCATGTGCCAGGCACTGTGTGAGGCACCAGGGATACAGAGGCAAAAATGAATAGTAGCATCCTCAAATCACTTAGGTCCGGTGGAGGAAACATTATATACTTTAATTCTTGTGCACAAAACAGAGAGAAGAAATACAAAGTAATTTTGGTAGAGGAGGGGAGGGTGAGGAGAAAGCATTAGCAACTACAAGTCCAGGACTTTCTTTTCCCATTGCCCCCCTGCTGACACAAATGGGCCTTACACATACAGGTCTCTGTTGTTGTAGATAAATATGGGTCTCCCTGAGAGACAGCCAGCCTCAGAGTCAGAAAGGTCTGAGTTCTAGTCCTGCTTCTAATATACCAACTGTGTGATCCTGAGCATGTCTTATAACTTCTTGATGTTCCATTCAATTCTCGAGACTAAACTGCAAAGGAAGTGCTAATATGCATTAGTAGAAAGAGTTACTTATCTGGGAATTCCCTACACCAATGAAATCACAGGTCTGAGCCAAAATGTTCTTATTCTCTCATAACTCTGTCTTTCTCTTGGTCTCTCTGTCCGTCTCTTTTCTCTCTCTCTCTCTCTCTCTCTCTCTCTCTCTCTCTCTCTCTCT